>NC_052946.1:7066448-7269335 GCF_013358895.1 Oreochromis aureus | reverse complement strand
GCCGAAATAAGGCGATTTTCACCAAGTCCATAAAGACAGCTGTAACTTTTGATAGGAGACTCGGACACACATATTTCAGGCTTGGCTTTTATAGAATTCAGCATTTCCATGCTGGGGAAATAGGTTTTGCAGCTGTTTGAGCTAAGATTTTCAAGTTATTCACAAAATGAACACATATTTCAGGGTTGGCCTTATAGAATTCAGCATTTCCATGCTGGGGAAATAGGTTTTGCAGCTGTTTGAGTTAAGATTTTCAAGTTATTCACAAAATGAAAACCCATAATGTGTTTCAGACGAGAAACGCACTGTCTGGCCGAAATAAGGCGATTTTCACCAAGTCCATAAAGACAGCTGTAACTTTTGATAGGAGACTCGGACACACATATTTCAGGCTTGGCCTTATAGAATTCAGCATTTCCATGTTGGGGAAATAGGTTTTGCAGCTGTTTGAGCTAAGATTTTCAAGTTATTCACAAATGAAAACCCATAATGTGTTTCAGGCGAGAAACGCACTGTCTCGCCGAAATAAGGCGAATTTCACCAAGTCCATAAAGACAGCTGTAACTTTTGATAGGAGACTCGACACACATATTTCAGGCTTGGCCTTATAGAATTCAGCATTTCCATGCTGGGGGAATAGGTTTTGCAGCTGTTTGAGCTAAGATTTTCAAGTTATTCACAAAATGAAAACCCATAATGTGTTTCAGGCGAGAAACGCACTGTCTCGCCGAAATAAGGCGATTTTCACCAAGTCCATAAAGACAGCTGTAACTTTTGATAGGAGACTCGGACACACATATTTCAGGCTTGGCCTTTATAGAATTCAGCATTTCCATGCTGGGGAAATAGGTTTTGCAGCTGTTTGAGCTAAGATTTTCAAGTTATTCACAAAATGAAAACCCATAATGTGTTTCAGGCGAGAACTCCATTCAAATGCATGTAATAGCGAGAAACGCACTGTCTCGCCGAAATAAGGCGATTTTCACTAAGTCCATAAAGACAGCTGTAACTTTTGGTAGGAGACTCGGAAACACATATTTCAGGCTTGGGCTTATAGAATTCAGCATTTCCATGCTGGGGAAATAGGTTTTGCAGCTGTTTGAGCTAAGATTTTCAAGTTATTCACAAAATGAAAACCCATAATGTGTTTCAGGCGAGAACTCCATTCAAATGCATGTAATAGCGAGAACGCACTGTCTCGCCGAAATAAGTCGATTTTCACCAAGTCCATAAAGACAGCTGTAACTTTTGATAGGAGACTCGGACACACATATTTCAGGCTTGGCCTTTATAGAATTCAGCATTTCCATGCTGGGAAATAGGTTTTGCAGCTGTTTGAGCTAAGATTTTCAAGTTATTCACAAAATGAAAACCCATAATGTGTTTCAGGCGAGAACTCCATTCAAATGCATGTAATAGCGAAAAACGCACTGTCTCGCCGAAAGAAGGCGATTTTCACTAAGTCCATAAAGACAGCTGTAACTTTTGGTAGAAGACTCGGACACACTCATTTCAGGCTTGGCCTTATAGAATTCAGCATTTCCATGCTGGGGAAATAGGTTTTGCAGCTGTTTGAGCTAAGATTTTCAAGTTATTCACAAAATGAAAACCCATAATGTGTTTCAGGCGAGAACTCCATTCAAATGCATGTAATAGCGAGAACGCACTGTCTCGCCGAAATAAGGCGATTTTCACTAAGTCCATAAAGACAGCTGTAACTTTTGATAAAAGACTCGGACACACATATTTCAGGCTTGGCCTTATAGAATTCAGCATTTCCATGCTGTGGAAATAGGATTTGCAGCTGTTTGAGCTAAGATTTTCAAGTTATTCACAAAATGAAAACCCATAATGTGTTTCAGGCGAGAACTCCATTCAAACGCATGTAATAGCGAGAAACGCACTGTCTCGCCGAAATAAGGCGATTTTCACTAAGTCCATAAAGACAGCTGTAACTTTTGGTAGAAGACTCGGACACACACATTTCAGGCTTGGCCTTATAGAATTCAGCATTTCCATGCTGGGGAAATAGGTTTTGCAGCTGTTTGAACTAAGATTTTCAAGTTATTCACAAAATGAAAACCCATAATGTGTTTCAGGCGAGAACTCCATTCAAATGCATGTAATAGCGAGAAACGCACTGTCTCGCCGAAATAAGGCGATTTTCACCAAGTCCATAAAGACAGCTGTAACTTTTGATAGGAGACTCGGACACACATATTTCAGGCTTGGCCTTATAGAATTCAGCATTTCCATGCTGGGGAAATAGGTTTTGCAGCTGTTTGAGCTAAGAGTTTCAAGTTATTCACAAAATGAAAACCCATAATGTGTTTCAGGCGAGAACGCACTGTCTCACGAAATAAGGCGATTTTCACCAAGTCCATAAAGACAGCTGTAACTTTTGATAGGAGACTGGACACACATATTTCAGGCTTGGCCTTATAGAATTCAGCATTTCCATGCTGGGGAAATAGGTTTTGCAGCTGTTTGAGCTAAGATTTTCAAGTTATTCACAAAATGAAAACCCATAATGTGTTTCAGGCGAGAAACGCACTGTCTCGCCGAAATAAGGCGATTTTCACCAAGTCCATAAAGACAGCTGTAACTTTTGATAGGAGACTCGGACACACATATTTTTCAGGCTTGGCCTTATAGAATTCAGCATTTCCATGCTGGGGAAATAGGTTTTGCAGCTGTTTGAGCTAAGATTTTCAAGTTATTCACAAAATGAAAACCCATAATGTGTTTCAGGCGAGAAACGCACTGTCTCGCCGAAATAAGGCGATTTTCACCAAGTCCATAAAGACAGCTGTAACTTTTGATAGGACACTCGGACACACATATTTCAGGCTTGGCCTTATAGAATTCAGCATTTCCATGCTGGGGAAATAGGTTTTGCAGCTGTTTGAGCTAAGATTTTCAAGTTATTCACAAAATGAAAACCCATAATGTGTTTCAGGCGAGAACTCCATTCAAATGCATATAATAGCGAGAAAACGCACTGTCTCGCGAAATAAGGCGATTTTCACTAAGTCCATAAAGACAGCTGTAACTTTTGGTAGAAGACTCGGACACACACATTTCAGGCTTGGCCTTATAGAATTCAGCATTTCCATGCTGGGGAAATAGGTTTTGCAGCTGTTTGAACTAAGATTTTCAAATTATTCACAAAATGAAAACCCATAATGTGTTTCAGGCGAGAACTCAATTCAAATGCATGTAATAGCGAGAAACGCACTGTCTCGCCGACATAAGGCGATTTTCACTAAGTCCATAAAGACAGCTGTAACTTTTGATAGGAGACTCGGAAACACATATTTCAGGCTTGGGCTTATAGAATTCAGCATTTCCATGCTGGGGAAATAGGTTTTGCAGCTGTTTGAGCTAAGATTTTCAAGTTATTCACAAAATGAAAACCCATAATGTGTTTCAGGCGAGAACTCCATTCAAATGCATATAATAGCGAGAAATGCACTGTCTCGCCGAAATAAGGCGATTTTCACTAAGTCCATAAAGACAGCTGTAACTTTTGATAGAAGAGTCGGACACACATTTTCAGGCTTGACCTTATAGAATTCAGCATTTCCATGCCGGGGAAATAGGTTTTGCAGCTGTTTGAGCTAAGATTTTCAAGTTATTCACAAAATGAAACCCATAATGTGTTTCAGGCGAGAACTCCATTCAAATGCATGTAATAGCGAGAAACGCACTGTCTTGCCGAAATAAAGCGATTTTCACTAAGTTCATAAAGACAGCTGTAACTTTTGATAGAAGACTCGGACACACATATTTCAGGCTTGGCCTTATAGAATTCAGCATTTCTATGCTGGGGAAATAGGTTTTGCAGCTGTTTGAGCTAAGATTTTCAAGTTATTCACAAAATGAAAACCCATAATGTGTTTCAGGCGAGAACGCACTGTCTCGCCGAAATAAGGCGATTTTCACCAAGTCCATAAAGACAGCTGTAACTTTTGATAGGAGACTCGGACACATATTTTCAGGCTTGGCCTTATAGAATTCAGCATTTCCATGCTGGGGAAATAGGTTTTGCAGCTGTTTGAGCTAAGATTTTCAAGTTATTCACAAAATGAAAACCCATAATGTGTTTCAGGCGAGAACGCACTGTCTCGCCGAAATAAGGCGATTTTCACCAAGTCCATAAAGACAGCTGTAACTTTTGATAGGAGACTCGGACACATATTTCAGGCTTGGCCTTATACAATTCAGCATTTCCATGCTGGGGAAATAGGTTTTGCAGCTGTTTGAGCTAAGATTTTCAAGTTATTCACAAAATGAAAACCCATAATGTGTTTCAGGCGAGAACGCACTGTCTCGCCGAAATAAGGCGATTTTCACCAAGTCCATAAAGACAGCTGTAACTTTTGATAGGAGACTCGGACACACATATTTCAGGCTTGGCCTTATAGAATTCAGCATTTCCATGCTGGGGAAATAGGTTTTGCAGCTGTTTGAGCTAAGATTTTCAAGTTATTCACAAAATGAAAACCCATAATGTGTTTCAGGCGAGAAACGCACTGTCTCGCCGAAATAAGGCGATTTTCACCAAGTCCATAAAGACAGCTGTAACTTTTGATAGGAGACTCGGACACACATATTTCAGGCTTGGCCTTATACAATTCAGCATTTCCATGCTGGGGAAATAGGTTTTGCAGCTGTTTGAGCTAAGATTTTCAAGTTATTCACAAAATGAAAACCCATAATGTGTTTCAGGCGAGAAACGCACTGTCTCGCCGAATAAGGCGATTTTCACCAAGTCCATAAAGACAGCTGTAACTTTTGATAGGAGACTCGGACACACATATTTCAGGCTTGGCCTTATAGAATTCAGCATTTCCATGCTGGGGAAATAGGTTTTGCAGCTGTTTGAGCTAAGATTTTCAAGTTATTCACAAAATGAAAACCCATAATGTGTTTCAGGCGAGAACGCACTGTCTCGCCGAAATAAGGCGATTTTCACCAAGTCCATAAAGACAGCTGTAACTTTTGATAGGAGACTCGGACACACATATTTCAGGCTTGGCCTTATAGAATTCAGCATTTCCATGCTGGGGAAATAGGTTTTGCAGCTGTTTGAGCTAAGATTTTCAAGTTATTCACAAAATGAAAACCCATAATGTGTTTCAGGCGAGAAACGCACTGTCTCGCCGCCGAAATAAGGCGATTTTCACCAAGTCCATAAAGACAGCTGTAACTTTTGATAGGAGACTCGACACACATATTTCAGGCTTGGCCTTATAGAATTCAGCATTTCCATGCTGGGGAAATAGGTTTTGCAGCTGTTTGAGCTAAGATTTTCAAGTTATTCACAAAATGAAAACCCATAATGTGTTTCAGGCGAGAACGCACTGTCTCGCCGAAATAAGGCGATTTTCACCAAGTCCATAAAGACAGCTGTAACTTTTGATAGGAGACTCGGACACACATATTTCAGGCTTGGCCTTATACAATTCAGCATTTCCATGCTGGGGAAATAGGTTTTGCAGCTGTTTGAGCTAAGATTTTCAAGTTATTCACAAAATGAAAACCCATAATGTGTTTCAGGCGAGAACGCACTGTCTCGCCGAAAAAAGGCGATTTTCACCAAGTCCATAAAGACAGCTGTAACTTTTGATAGGAGACTCGGACACACATATTTCAGGCTTGGCCTTATAGAATTCAGCATTTCCATGCTGGGGAAATAGGTTTTGCAGCTGTTTGAGCTAAGATTTTCAAGTTATTCACAAATGAAAACCCATAATGTGTTTCAGGCGAGAACGCACTGTCTCACCAAATAAGGCGATTTTCACCAAGTCCATAAAGACAGCTGTAACTTTTGATAGGAGACTCGGACACACATATTTCAGGCTTGGCCTTATAGAATTCAGCATTTCCATGCTGGGGAAATAGGTTTTGCAGCTGTTTGAGCTAAGATTTTCAAGTTATTCACAAAATGAAAACCCATAATGTGTTTCAGGCGACAACTCCATTCAAATGCATGTAATAGCGAGAAACGCACTGTCTCGCCGAAATAAGGCGATTTTCACTAAGTCCATAAAGACAGCTGTAACTTTTGATAGAAGACTCGGACACACATTTTCAGGCTTGGCCTTATAGAATTCAGCATTTCCATGCTGGGGAAATAGGTTTTGCAGCTGTTTGAGCTAAGATTTTCAAGTTATTCACAAAATGAAAACCCATAATGTGTTTCAGGCGAGAACTCCATTCAAATGCATGTAATAGCGAAAACGCACTGTCTCGCCGAAATAAGGCGATTTTCACTAAGTCCATAAAGACAGCTGTAACTTTTGGTAGGAGACTCGGAAACACATATTTCAGGCTTGGGCTTATAGAATTCAGCATTTCCATGCTGGGGAAATAGGTTTTGCAGCTGTTTGAGCTAAGATTTTCAAGTTATTCACAAAATGAAAACCCATAATGTGTTTCAGGCGAGAACTCCATTCAAATGCATATAATAGCGAGAAACGCACTGTCTCGCCGAAATAAGGCGATTTTCACTAAGTCCATAAAGACAGCTGTAACTTTTGGTAGAAGACTCGGACACACACATTTCAGGCTTGGCCTTATAGAATTCAGCATTTCCATGCTGGGGAAATAGGTTTTGCAGCTGTTTGAACTAAGATTTTCAAGTTATTCACAAAATGAAAACCCATAATGTGTTTCAGGCGACAACTCCATTCAAATGCATGTAATAGCGAGAAACGCACTGTCTCGCCGACATAAGGCGATTTTCACTAAGTCCATAAAGACAGCTGTAACTTTTGATAGGAGACTCGGAAACACATATTTCAGGCTTGGCCTTATAGAATTCAGCATTTCCATGCTGGGGAAATAGGTTTTGCAGCTGTTTGAGCTAAGATTTTCAAGTTATTCACAAAATGAAAACCCATAATGTGTTTCAGGCGAGAACTCCATTCAAATGCATATAATAGCGAAATGCACTGTCTCGCCGAAATAAGGCGATTTTCACTAAGTCCATAAAGACAGCTGTAACTTTTGATAGAAGACTCGGACACACACATTTCAGGCTTGGCCTTATAGAATTCAGCATTTCCATGCTGGGGAAATAGGTTTTGCAGCTGTTTGAGCTAAGATTTTCAAGTTATTCACAAAATGAAAACCCATAATGTGTTTCAGGCGAGAAAACGCACTGTCTCGCCGAAATAAGGCGATTTTCACCAAGTCCATAAAGACAGCTGTAACTTTTGATAGGAGACTCGGACACACATATTTCAGGCTTGGCCTTATAGAATTCAGCATTTCCATGCTGGGGAAATAGGTTTTGCAGCTGTTTGAGCTAAGATTTTCAAGTTATTCACAAAATGAAAACCCATAATGTGTTTCAGGCGAGAAACGCACTGTCTCGGCGAAATAAGGCGATTTTCACCAAGTCCATAAAGACAGCTGTAACTTTTGATAGGAGACTCGGACACACATATTTCAGGCTTGGCCTTATAGAATTCAGCATTTCCATGCTGGGGAAATAGGTTTTGCAGCTGTTTGAGCTAAGATTTTCAAGTTATTCACAAAATGAAAACCCATAATGTGTTTCAGGCGAGAAACGCACTGTCTCGCCGAAATAAGGCGATTTTCACCAAGTCCATAAAGACAGCTGTAACTTTTGATAGGAGACTCGGACACACATATTTCAGGCTTGGCCTTATAGAATTCAGCATTTCCATGCTGGGGAAATAGGTTTTGCAGCTGTTTGAGCTAAGATTTTCAAGTTATTCACAAAATGAAAACCCATAATGTGTTTCAGGCGAAACGCACTGTCTGTCTCGAAATAAGGCGATTTTCACCAAGTCCATAAAGACAGCTGTAACTTTTGATAGGAGACTCGACACACATATTTCAGGCTTGGCCTTATAGAATTCAGCATTTCCATGCTGGGGAAATAGGTTTTGCAGCTGTTTGAGTTAAGATTTTCAAGTTATTCACAAAATGAAAACCCATAATGTGTTTCAGGCGAGAACGCACTGTCTCGCCGAAATAAGGCGATTTTCACCAAGTCCATAAAGACAGCTGTAACTTTTGATAGGAGACTCGGACACATATTTCAGGCTTGGCCTTATAGAATTCAGCATTTCCATGCTGGGGAAATAGGTTTTGCAGCTGTTTGAGCTAAGATTTTCAAGTTATTCACAAAATGAAAACCCATAATGTGTTTCAGGCGAGAAACGCACTGTCTCGCCGAAATAAGGCGAATTTCACCAAGTCCATAAAGACAGCTGTAACTTTTGATAGAGACTCGGACACACATATTTCAGGCTTGGCCTTATAGAATTCAGCATTTCCATGCTGTGGGAATAGGTTTTGCAGCTGTTTGAGCTAAGATTTTCAAGTTATTCACAAAATGAAAACCCATAATGTGTTTCAGGCGAGAACTCCATTCAAATGCATGTAATAGCACTGTCTCTCGCCGAAATAAGGCGATTTTCACCAAGTCCATAAAGACAGCTGTAACTTTTGATAGGAGACTCGGACACACATATTTCAGGCTTGGCCTTATAGAATTCAGCATTTCCATGCTGGGGAAATAGGTTTTGCAGCTGTTTGAGCTAAGATTTTCAAGTTATTCACAAAATGAAAACCCATAATGTGTTTCAGGCGAGAACTCCATTCAAATGCATGTAATAGCGAGAAACGCACTGTCTCGCGAATAAGGCGATTTTCACTAAGTCCATAAAGACAGCTGTAACTTTTGATAGAAGACTCGGACACACACATTTCAGGCTTGGCCTTATAGAATTCAGCATTTCCATGCTGGGGAAATAGGTTTTGCAGCTGTTTGAGCTAAGATTTTCAAGTTATTCACAAAATGAAAACCCATAATGTGTTTCAGGCGAGAACTCCATTCAAATGCATGTAATAGCGAAAACGCACTGTCTCGCCGAATAAGGCGATTTTCACCAAGTCCATAAAGACAGCTGTAACTTTTGATAGGAGACTCGGACACACATATTTCAGGCTTGGCCTTATAGAATTCAGCATTTCCATGCTGGGGAAATAGGTTTTGCAGCTGTTTGAGCTAAGATTTTCAAGTTATTCACAAAATGAAAACCCATAATGTGTTTCAGGCGAGAACTCCATTCAAATGCATGTAATAGCGAAAACGCACTGTCTCGCCGACATAAGGCGATTTTCACTAAGTCCATAAAGACAGCTGTAACTTTTGATAGGAGACTCGGAAACACATATTTCAGGCTTGGCTTATAGAATTCAGCATTTCCATGCTGGGGAAATAGGTTTTGCAGCTGTTTGAGCTAAGATTTTCAAGTTATTCACAAAATGAAAACCCATAATGTGTTTCAGGCGAGAACTCCATTCAAATGCATATAATAGCGAGAAATGCACTGTCTCGCCGAAATAAGGCGATTTTCACTAAGTCCATAAAGACAGCTGTAACTTTTGATAGAAGAGTCGGACACACACATTTCAGGCTTGACCTTATAGAATTCAGCATTTCCATGCCGGGGAAATAGGTTTTGCAGCTGTTTGAGCTAAGATTTTCAAGTTATTCACAAAATGAAACCCATAATGTGTTTCAGGCGAGAACTACATTCAAATGCATGTAATAGCGAGAAACGCACTGTCTCGCCGAAATAAGGCGATTTTCACTAAGTCCATAAAGACAGCTGTAACTTTTGATAGAAGACTCGGACACACACATTTCAGGCTTGGCCTTATAGAATTCAGCATTTCCATGCTGGGGAAATAGGTTTTGCAGCTGTTTGAGCTAAGATTTTCAAGTTATTCACAAAATGAAAACCCATAATGTGTTTCAGGCGAGAAACGCACTGTCTCGCCTTCTTGAAATAAGGCGATTTTCACCAAGTCCATAAAGACAGCTGTAACTTTTGATAGGAGACTCGGACACACATATTTCAGGCTTGGCCTTATAGAATTCAGCATTTCCATGCTGGGGAAATAGGTTTTGCAGCTGTTTGAGCTAAGATTTTCAAGTTATTCACAAAATGAAAACCCATAATGTGTTTCAGGCGAGAACGCACTGTCTCGCCGAAATAAGGCGATTTTCACCAAGTCCATAAAGACAGCTGTAACTTTTGATAGGAGACTCGGACACACATATTTCAGGCTTGGCCTTATAGAATTCAGCATTTCCATGCTGGGGAAATAGGTTTTGCAGCTGTTTGAGCTAAGATTTTCAAGTTATTCACAAAATGAAAACCCATAATGTGTTTCAGGCGAGAAACGCACTGTCTCACCCAAATAAGGCGATTTTCACCAAGTCCATAAAGACAGCTGTAACTTTTGATAGGAGACTCGGACACACATATTTCAGGCTTGGCCTTATAGAATTCAGCATTTCCATGCTGGGGAAATAGGTTTTGCAGCTGTTTGAGCTAAGATTTTCAAGTTATTCACAAAATGAAAACCCATAATGTGTTTCAGGCGAGAAACGCACTGTCTGGCCGAAATAAGGCGATTTTCACCAAGTCCATAAAGACAGCTGTAACTTTTGATAGGAGACTCGGACACACATATTTCAGGCTTGGCCTTATAGAATTCAGCATTTCCATGCTGGGGAAATAGGTTTTGCAGCTGTTTGAGTTAAGATTTTCAAGTTATTCACAAAATGAAAACCCATAATGTGTTTCAGGCGAGAAACGCACTGTCTCGCCGAAATAAGGCGATTTTCACCAAGTCCATAAAGACAGCTGTAACTTTTGATAGGAGACTCGGACACACATATTTCAGGCTTGGCCTTATAGAATTCAGCATTTCCATGCTGGGGAAATAGGTTTTGCAGCTGTTTGAGCTAAGATTTTCAAGTTATTCACAAAATGAAAACCCATAATGTGTTTCAGGCGAGAAACGCACTGTCTCACTTAAATAAGGCGAATTTCACCAAGTCCATAAAGACAGCTGTAACTTTTGATAGGAGACTCGGACACACATATTTCAGGCTTGGCCTTATAGAATTCAGCATTTCCATGCTGTGGAAATAGGTTTTGCAGCTGTTTGAGCTAAGATTTTCAAGTTATTCACAAAATGAAAACCCATAATGTGTTTCAGGCGAGAACGCACTGTCTCGCCTGAAATAAGGCGATTTTCACCAAGTCCATAAAGACAGCTGTAACTTTTGATAGGAGACTCGGACACACATATTTCAGGCTTGGCCTTATAGAATTCAGCATTTCCATGCTGGGGAAATAGGTTTTGCAGCTGTTTGAGCTAAGATTTTCAAGTTATTCACAAAATGAAAACCCATAATGTGTTTCAGGCGAGAACTCCATTCAAATGCATGTAATAGCGAGAACGCACTGTCTCGCCGCGCCGAAATAAGGCGATTTTCACTAAGTCCATAAAGACAGCTGTAACTTTTGATAGAAGACTCGGACACACACATTTCAGGCTTGGCCTTATAGAATTCAGCATTTCCATGCTGGGGAAATAGGTTTTGCAGCTGTTTGAGCTAAGATTTTCAAGTTATTCACAAAATGAAAACCCATAATGTGTTTCAGGCGAGAACTCCATTCAAATGCATGTAATAGCGAGAAACGCACTGTCTCGCCGAAATAAGGCGATTTTCACCAAGTCCATAAAGACAGCTGTAACTTTTGATAGGAGACTCGGACACACATATTTCAGGCTTGGCCTTATAGAATTCAGCATTTCCATGCTGGGGAAATAGGTTTTGCAGCTGTTTGAGCTAAGATTTTCAAGTTATTCACAAAATGAAAACCCATAATGTGTTTCAGGCGAGAACTCCATTCAAATGCATGTAATAGCGAGAAACGCACTGTCTCTCGCCGAAATAAGGCGATTTTCACTAAGTCCATAAAGACAGCTGTAACTTTTGATAGAAGACTCGGACACACACATTTCAGGCTTGGCCTTATAGAATTCAGCATTTCCATGCTGGGGAAATAGGTTTTGCAGCTGTTTGAGCTAAGATTTTCAAGTTATTCACAAAATGAAAACCCATAATGTGTTTCAGGCGAGAACGCACTGTCTGGCCGAAATAAGGCGATTTTCACCAAGTCCATAAAGACAGCTGTAACTTTTGATAGGACACTCGGACACACATATTTCAGGCTTGGCCTTATAGAATTCAGCATTTCCATGCTGGGGGAATAGGTTTTGCAGCTGTTTGAGTTAAGATTTTCAAGTTATTCACAAAATGAAAACCCATAATGTGTTTCAGGCGAGAACTCCATTCAAATGCATGTAATAGCGAGAAACGCACTGTCTCGCCGAAATAAGGCGATTTTCACGAAGTCCATAAAGACAGCTGTAACTTTTGGTAGAAGACTCAGACACACATATTTCAGGCTTGGCCTTATAGAATTCAGCATTTCCATGCTGGGGAAATAGGTTTTGCAGCTGTTTGAGCTAAGATTTTCAAGTTATTCACAAAATGAAAACCCATAATGTGTTTCAGGCGAGAACTCCATTCAAATGCATGTAATAGCGAGAAACGCACTGTCTCGCCGAAATAAGGCGATTTTCACTAAGTCCATAAAGACAGCTGTAACTTTTGATAGAAAACTCGGACACACACATTTCAGGCTTGGCCTTATAGAATTCAGCATTTCCATGCCGGGGAAATAGGTTTTGCAGCTGTTTGAGCTAAGATTTTCAAGTTATTCACAAAATGAAAACCCATAATGTGTTTCAGGCGAGAACTCCATTCAAATGCATGTAATAGCGAGAAACGCACTGTCTTGCCGAAATAAGGCGATTTTCACGAAGTCCATAAAGACAGCTGTAACTTTTGGTAGAAGACTCAGACACACATATTTCAGGCTTGGCCTTATAGAATTCAGCATTTCCATGCTGGGGAAATAGGTTTTGCAGCTGTTTGAGCTAAGATTTTCAAGTTATTCACAAAATGAAAACCCATAATGTGTTTCATGCGAGAAGCGCACTGTCTTGCCGAAATAAGGCGATTTTCACCAAGTCCATAAAGACAGCTGTAACTTTTGATAGGAGACTCGGACACACATATTTCAGGCTTGGCCTTATAGAATTCAGCATTTCCATGCTGGGGAAATAGGTTTTGCAGCTGTTTGAGCTAAGATTTTCAAGTTATTCACAAAATGAAAACCCATAATGTGTTTCAGGCGAGAAACGCACTGTCTCGCCGAAATAAGGCGATTTTCACTAAGTCCATAAAGACAGCTGTAACTTTTGATAGGAGACTCGGACACACATATTTCAGGCTTGGCCTTATACAATTCAGCATTTCCATGCTGGGGAAATAGGTTTTGCAGCTGTTTGAGCTAAGATTTTCAAGTTATTCACAAAATGAAAACCCATAATGTGTTTCAGGCGAGAAACGCACTGTCTCGCTGAAATAAGGCGATTTTCACCAAGTCCATAAAGACAGCTGTAACTTTTGATAGGAGACTCGGACACACATATTTCAGGCTTGGCCTTATACAATTCAGCATTTCCATGCTGGGGAAATAGGTTTTGCAGCTGTTTGAGCTAAGATTTTCAAGTTATTCACAAAATGAAAACCCATAATGTGTTTCAGGCGAGAAACGCACTGTCTGGCCGAAATAAGGCGATTTTCACCAAGTCCATAAAGACAGCTGTAACTTTTGATAGGACACTCGGACACACATATTTCAGGCTTGGCCTTATAGAATTCAGCATTTCCATGCTGGGGAATAGGTTTTGCAGCTGTTTGAGTTAAGATTTTCAAGTTATTCACAAAATGAAAACCCATAATGTGTTTCAGGCGAGAACTCCATTCAAATGCATGTAATAGCGAGAAACGCACTGTCTCGCCGAAATAAGGCGATTTTCACTAAGTCCATAAAGACAGCTGTAACTTTTGATAGAAGACTCGGACACACATATTTCAGGCTTGGCCTTATAGAATTCAGCATTTCCATGCTGGGGAAATAGGTTTTGCAGCTGTTTGAGCTAAGATTTTCAAGTTATTCACAAAATGAAAACCCATAATGTGTTTCAGGCGAGAACTCCATTCAAATGCATGTAATAGCGAGAAACGCACTGTCTTGCCGAAATAAGGCGATTTTCACGAAGTCCATAAAGACAGCTGTAACTTTTGGTAGAAGACTCAGACACACATATTTCAGGCTTGGCCTTATAGAATTCAGCATTTCCATGCTGGGGAAATAGGTTTTGCAGCTGTTTGAGCTAAGATTTTCAAGTTATTCACAAAATGAAAACCCATAATGTGTTTCAGGCGAGAACTCCATTCAAATGCATGTAATAGCGAGAAACGCACTGTCTCGCCGAAAGAAGGCGATTTTCACTAAGTCCATAAAGACAGCTGTAACTTTTGATAGGAGACTCGGACACACATATTTCAGGCTTGGCCTTATAGAATTCAGCAATTCCATGCTGGGGAAATAGGTTTTGCAGCTGTTTGAGCTAAGATTTTCAAGTTATTCACAAAATGAAAACCCATAATGTGTTTCAGGCGAGAAACGCACTGTCTGGCCGAAATAAGGCGATTTTCACCAAGTCCATAAAGACAGCTGTAACTTTTGATAGGACACTCGGACACACATATTTCAGGGTTGGCCTTATAGAATTCAGCATTTCCATGCTGGGGAAATAGGTTTTGCAGCTGTTTGAGTTAAGATTTTCAAGTTATTCACAAAATGAAAACCCATAATGTGTTTCAGGCGAGAACGCACTGTCTCGCCGAAATAAGGCGATTTTCACCAAGTCCATAAAGACAGCTGTAACTTTTGATAGGAGACTCGGACACACATATTTCAGGCTTGGCCTTATAGAATTCAGCATTTCCATGCTGGGGAAATAGGTTTTGCAGCTGTTTGAGCTAAGATTTTCAAGTTATTCACAAAATGAAAACCCATAATGTGTTTCAGGCGAGAAACGCACTGTCTCGCCGAAATAAGGCGATTTTCACCAAGTCCATAAAGACAGCTGTAACTTTTGATAGGAGACTCGGACACACATATTTCAGGCTTGGCCTTATAGAATTCAGCATTTCCATGCTGGGGAAATAGGTTTTGCAGCTGTTTGAGCTAAGATTTTCAAGTTATTCACAAAATGAAAACCCATAATGTGTTTCAGGCGAGAAACGCACTGTCTCGCCGAAATAAGGCGATTTTCACCAAGTCCATAAAGACAGCTGTAACTTTTGATAGGAGACTCGGACACACATATTTCAGGCTTGGCCTTATAGAATTCAGCATTTCCATGCTGGGGAAATAGGTTTTGCAGCTGTTTGAGCTAAGATTTTCAAGTTATTCACAAAATGAAAACCCATAATGTGTTTCAGGCGAGAACGCACTGTCTCTCGCCGAAATAAGGCGATTTTCACCAAGTCCATAAAGACAGCTGTAACTTTTGATAGGAGACTCGGACACACATATTTCAGGCTTGGCCTTATAGAATTCAGCATTTCCATGCTGGGGAAATAGGTTTTGCAGCTGTTTGAGCTAAGATTTTCAAGTTATTCACAAAATGAAAACCCATAATGTGTTTCAGGCCGTGAATCGCTACCTTATCGTGGTGGAGGGGTTTGTGTGTCACAGGGATCCCAGGGGCTATGTTGTCTGGGGGCTTTTGCTCCCTGGTAGGGTCTCCCATGGCAAATTGGTCCTGGGTGAGGGACCAGACAAAGAGCGATTCAGAAGACCCGTATGAAAAGAACATCGAGGGAACAGTTTACCCTGCCCGGGATAGGGTTACAGGGCCCCGCCCTGGAGCCAGGCCCGGGAGGGTGCCCGAGCGGCGTCTGGTGGCCGGGCCTTAGTCCATGGGGCCCGGCCGGGCACAGCCCGAAGAGGAGACATGGGCCCATCCTCCCGCAGGCCCACCACCCGCAGGAGGCGCCATAGGGTCGGGTGCAATGTGTCGGGCGGCGGCCAGGAGCGGAGGCCCTGGCGGACCGATCCCGGCTGCCAAGACTGGCAATAGGGACATGGAATGTCACCTCTCTGGTGGGGAAGGAGCCTGAGTTAGTGCGTGAGGTTGAGAAGTACCGGCTAGATATAGTCGGGCTCACCTCACGCATGGCTTGGGCTCTGGAACTAGTCTCCTGAGAGGGGCTGGACTCTGTCTCAGTCTGGAGTTGCCCCTGGTGAGAGGCGGCGGGCTGGGGTGGGTATTCTATATCCCCGGCTTGCTGCCGGCACGCTGGGGTTTTTCCCAGTGGATGAGAGGGTTTGTTCCCTGCGCCTCAGGGTCGGGAACGGGTCCTGACTGTCATCTGCGCTTATGCGCCCGAGTAGCAGTTCAGAGTACCCAGCCTTCTTAGAGTCCCTGGGGTGTGCTGGAAGGTGCCCCACCTGGAGACTCTGTTGTCCTACTGGGAGACTTCAATGCTCACGTGGGTAACGACAGCGAGACCTGAGGGGCGTGATTGGGAGGAACGGCCTCCCTGATCTGAACCCCGAGTGGTGTTTTGTTATTGGACTTCTGTGCAAATCACAGTTTGGCCATAACGAACACCTTGTTCAACATAAGAGTGTCCATAAGTGCACGTGGCACCAGGATGCTCTAGGCCGCAGGTCGATGATCGATTTTGTAATCGTGTCACCAGACTTGCGACCATATGTTCTGGACACTGGGTAAAGAGAGGGGCTGAGCTGTCAACTGATCACCACCTGGTGGTGAGTTGGATCAGGTGGCGGGGAGGACGCTGGACAGACCCGTGCACCTAAACGCGCGTGAGGAGTGTGCTGCTGGGAACGCCAGCAGAGGCCCCAGTCCGCGAGATCTTCAACGCACACCTCCGGCAGAGCTTCAACAACATTCCGAGGGAGACGGGGACATTGAGTCCGAATGGACCATGTTCAGCGTCTCCATTGCCGGGCTGCTGCATTGAGCTGCGGCCGCAAGGTGGTTGGTGCCTGCCGTGGTGGTAATCCCGAACCAAATGGTGGACACCAGAGGTGAAGGGAGCCACCAGGCTGAAGAAGGAGTCCTATCGGGCTTGGTTAGCCTGTGGGACTCCAGAGGCAGCTGACAGGTATCGACAGGCCAAGCGGAATGCGGCTCGGGCAGTGGCTGAAGCAAAACTCGGGTGTGGGAGGAGTTCGGAGGCCATGGAAAAAGACTTTCGGACTGCCTCAAGAGATTCTGGCAAACCGTCAGGCGTCTCAGGAGGGAAAGCGGTGCTCTACCTGCACTGTGTATAGTGCTGGCGGTGCGCTGCTGACGTCGACTGAGAAAATTGTCAGGCGGTGGAAGGAATACCGAGGACCTCCTTAATCCCACTGACACGTCTTCCGAGGAGGAAGCAGAGTCTGGGGATGAGGGAATGACCCGCCAATTTCTGGGGTCGAAGTCACTGAGGCAGTTAAACAACTCCTCGGTGGCAGAGCCCTGGTGTTGATGAGGTCCGCCCGAGTTCCTGAAGGCTCTGCACTGTAAAAACGATAACTAGTAATTGTTGATTTGAGTAAAGTTTTCAAATTAAACTGACTTAGAAATAAAACTTTCCATTTACAACCTAAAATAGCTTGTCTGCCCAACAAATTTCTTCCATTGTTGTCCTAACTAAGATTTTCTAGCGAGCATAACAAAGATTATCAACTTTTGAGTAGATTTTTGAGTCGAGCTGGGAACCGTGGGAAACCCCAGTGGGTGACTGGCACACGTCGTGGTCTGAATAAGTTTGAACTAGACCAAACGAGTCTGAGCAGACTGTGTGATAGTGGTTTGTCGATGTGTTCTGAACTGAAAACCTGCTAAGAAACTTTGAACAAACGTGGCCAAAATTGGATGAAAATTACAATTTTTCGACCATTACAGATTTTACCTGGTCTGAAGTTGGAGTGTATTATTTGACCATTTTTTGGACAGGTGCGGGAGCTGCCGGCCATTGCCCTAGCAGGTAAGCTAACGACATCTGTTATTAGGATTTTCTACAAGCGCTAGGCTGCATCCTCCTGAGGACCCAGGAGGGTGGAACGAGTAAAGCACTGAAAAAAAGCCAAACAATAACATATTTAAGTCATCTAAGGGACTTATATATCATGTTTAAGCTAGCGAAGGACCGCTGGGGTTGAAAATGATATGCCAGGAGTTCGCTGTTCTCGCTGCTCTAGCGAGCCTTGAATCCCCAGCTAGCTATCGAAGCTGGTGGTAACAGACGTCTCCAGCGTAGAAGCATTTTGCAAAAATGTGTTGTCTTAATAAACTGAGCAGATATTTGAAATTTACACAGCTACATTCTCGCCTGAAAATACCTTAAAAGTTTACTTTGTGACCCAGAAAGAGTAATAAGAGTAATATTAAAACTAAGTGGCTGCCGCCATTGTTTGAAACTAGAATCGGCTGGGCAGCGCTATGAATTCTGGCATAGGGTGGGCCACGGCAAATACACCTGACCCATCCTTCAAAGCTGTGGAAAGTATTGTATTGTTTGAGAGCCTTTTGTTGGTGGAGTTAAGTATTGATTTTATGTACAATTCCACGGGTAGACGCGATCTGTACGGTCCGACTTTGCATCGCGCGTAAGGATCGTGAGTCCGATCCGTAACTTTTTTTTCTCGTTTTTTTCTACATTATATTGAAATGTTTCATTATTGCAAACATTTTCTCTCAGGCGGAGAGAGGTCGTGGAGTGTCAGCCTATGGTATCTGAGGTCCAGGAGAGATGACCTGCGCTGTTTTCCTCTGAGGAGGTAAGACTGTCCTAATTTATTTATAATTTAATTATTATTCAAATTGGGCATGATTTATACTTATATTGAAGCAGTACGGTATTTGCTGGGGTAATGCATTGGCCAACTTTATTATCTTGTGCTACCACTCCAGTCAAGGCCCTTGCCAGTGTTATATTGAAATCCTTACCCTGAACATTTCTGCCAGTACAAGAGTCCCCATGCTAAATCGAAATTGTGAAACAGAAAGGCAATCTCATAATTTTGACTTAGCATGTATTTTTTTCTTTTTTGTGCTAGAAATAGGACTTCTATAGTCTGAGATTGTTAGGGAAAGAATACTAAGGCAGGTCACAGAATCTGATTGGTCACAGATTTTGGTGCAACTTAGAACATAATATGTATTTTCATATTGATACTGGGTTTTGTGGGAGGTGTTTCTATTCCAGTGCAAAAGACGTATTCATGAGAGATTTTTGAAGTAGGTAGGTTTTGCTGTTGATGACACAGTCAGGCATATAACATGGTGCAGACTGTCCAAGACAGCTACCCAGGAATTTTCTGTGCTGAGTAAATGACAATATTTTGGTGAATGTATTGTTTAGATATCTGAACATTTCATCGGATCACAAGCAAAGACCTCCTGGGGACCTTCAATGCATCCCTTGACAAAGTTGTGCCTGGCCTGCTGAAACTGTACTGGTCTAAGAAGGGAGCTCTTGGTGAGGAGATGGAAGACCTCCTGGATAAACTTGATGAACAGGTGAGTGAAGTGCTCCTTTATCTGACATTTGCAGAAGAGAGTATACTTTTCTCTTAACAGAAACTGAAAAAGATGTTGGCTTCAAATAAAACACATCAGTGGATATGTCCGTAAAATGAATGTCATGAGTCATTGCTTTGTTCTTATTTGGCAGTATTTTATTTAATTTGTAAAAAGAAAGTAAAATTGTTAACATGGTGGTGTTGTTGTTTTTGGGCGGGGGGTTGTATGCGTTTTTAGTGTTGCTGGGTCTGACCTGTGCTTTACTCTCATTACTATGAGAGTTCTGATTTTGCATTGTGTATAGTACACCATGTTACTTCACTAATTGAAATTTTTGTTTTCCACTGAACACTCTTTAGACATCCAACACTGTGTCCAACGGGCACTGAGAGGCCTGCCCATTTTCCTCAAGACAAGATGCAACAGAGGTTTTCCTGAAGTGCTTAGTAAGTACAAAAAACTAATGCAAGTAAAACTAATTGCTATGAGATGTTTTTTAAAGGATGAGTTTATCCAAAATGGAAATGTACACTTTCTCAGTGCAGTCCAGATAATTTTATAGTGGGGATTGCAGTTGTCATAACTCTCACTCCTTTTTTCTGCTGAGCAGCTGCTGGGCATTGTTAGTGGTTGTTCCATAGCAGAAAATATTTTTGTACAAAACTCACAAGGTGGCATTAATTAAAAAAATAAGCTTTTTCTTCTAAACCTCCATGGGTCAAACGACCAGCATGGTATAGAGGTTAAAGTTAAAATCTTTAGAAATTTGTTTTGTCTTTAGTTTTTCTTAGCTTTCAATAATTCTTATTTTACTTTTCTTCAGGACACTGACATTTTGGAACCAGTGTTGAGCGGTGCATCAGTTGCCATCCTCACCATCCTACAAGATGACGATGCTGATACGTCTGTGCGAGAACATCCAGTTGTGTTGGAAGGGGACATTGTGCTACATAACATTCCAGATCTCTCTACTGCCTGGCACACCTCTTTGGCCTTCTGTATGCCCTCAACATTGATTACCCAAAGCAGATGAGTTTTACCTTTGAAGCAATTCAGGCCATCTTATTTTGGCCTGGTCGGACAATATGAAGGTGAAGTGGATAAATCATTATTCGAAATGTAAATTTTAGTCAGATGAATCTGTATTGTTGAGAATATATGGTGAAAATTTGTCTTGTAGTATTTTAAAAGATTTGTTATAGTGTTAGTTTCCTCTTCATTGATGGTAACATTTCTAATACCTTTTAACTTCCATAGTTCATCATAGTAAGCCTGTGTAAAATGTCAATGTCTGGGTGCATAGGCAATCGTTTGTGGCACTACCCTATTTAATGTGCAATAGTTATGTTCAGCTTTTACAAGACGGTCAGGGTGTGTGTGTGTGTGTGTGTGTGCATGAATTATTAAGTTGCTGGACACTTTTCTTTTTTGGTTCTGGACTCTGGAATTTTAACGTCTCTGCTGGGGTGCTCAAAGCACCCAAAAGAAACTGGCAACACGTTTTTGTTTGTTTGTTATTTCTTTTCTTTCTTTC
This sequence comes from Oreochromis aureus, assembly GCF_013358895.1. NCBI lineage: Eukaryota > Metazoa > Chordata > Actinopteri > Cichliformes > Cichlidae > Oreochromis > Oreochromis aureus. The sequence continues at coordinate 7,248,427 of NC_052946.1, read as the reverse complement.
TTTTGTTTTTTTAACAGAAATTCACCCTACTACCCATGACATTCTGAAATGTACTGAAAAGACTGTTGAACAAAATAAATAAGCTTTTAGATAACATTGAATTGTGCTTTGTTTTATTCTATATCTATTTATTAAGTGTTTTTTCAAGTATAATAACAACATACATTTTCCTTTGTTTATATAGGTAAATTTTCAACTCACTGGAGTAAGAATTGTATGATTACTCAACAAGAATATCTGTGTTTGGTGAAGGCAGAAATACATGGCATTGAAACCAGAATTTCTTCGTTAGACTTCCAGGATTATCCTAATTAGGTGAACAAGAAGATCCAAGTTGGCAGAACTTGTAAATCTTAGTTGAGTCAACAACAGTTGGCAAAAGTTGAGAAAACTCAAAAATCTCTTGCATCATGTTGCCTTGAAATTTTAAGTTTTCTCAACATTTTCTTTTTTACAGTGTGGACGTTGTAGGGCTGTCCTGGTTGACACGCCTCTACAATGTTGCGTGGAGATCAGGGCAGTACCCTGGACTGGCAGACCGGGGTGGTGGTCCCCATCTTTAAGAGGGGAGACCGGAGGGTGTGTTCCAACTACAGGGGATCACACTCCTCAGCCTCCCTGGGAAAGTCTATGCCAGGGTGCTGGAAAGGAGAGTTCGTCCGTTAGTCGAACCTCGGATACAGGAGGAACAATGCGGTTTTCGTCCTGGTCGCGGAACACTGGACCAGCTCTTTATCCTCTCGAGGATACTTGAGGGTGCATGGGAGTTTGCCCAACCAGTCTACATGTGTTTTGTGGACTTGGAGAAGGCATTCGACCGTGTCCCTCGGGGTGTCCTGTGGGAGGTGTTGCGGGAGTATGGGGTGTCTGGCCCACTGCTACGGGCCATTCGATCCCTATACAACCGTTGTAAGAGTTTGGTTCGCATTGCCGGCAATAAGTCGGACTTGTTTCCGGTGGGTGATGGGCTCCGCCAGGGCTGCCCTTTATCACCGATTCTGTTCATAATTTTATGGACAGGATTTCTAGGCGCAGCCAAGTGGCGGAGGGCTTCCACTTGGTGGCCTCAGAATCTCATCTCTGCTTTTTGGGATGATGTGGTTCTGATGGCTTCATCGGTGGGGGCCTCCAGCTCGCACTGGAACGGTTCGCAGCCGAGTGTGAAGCAGCAGGAATGAGGATCAACACCTCCAAATCTGAGGCCATGGTTCTCAGCCGGAAAAGGGTGGAGTGCCCACTCCGGGTCGGGGATGAGTTCCTGCCCCTAGTGGAGGAGTTCAAGTATCTCGGGGTCTTGTTCGCGAGTGATGGGAGAAGGGAGCCGGAGATCGACAGACGGATTGGTGCTGCGGCTGCAGTGATGCGGACGCTGCACCGGTCCGTCGTGGTGAAGAGGGAGCTGAGTGTAAGCGCGAAGCTCTCAATTTACCGGTCGATCTACGTCCCGACCCTCACCTATGGCCACGAGCTGTGGGTAGTGACCGAAAGAACGAGATCGCGGATACAAGCGGCAGAAATGAGCTTCCTCCGAAGGGTGGCTGGCCTCTCCCTTAGAGATAGGGTGAGAAGTTCGGCCATCCGGGAGGGGCTCAGAGTAGAGCCGCTGCTCCTCCACATCGAAAGGAGCCAGTTGAGGTGGTTCGGGCATCTGACAAGGATGCCCCTGGGCGCCTCCTGGGTGAGGTGTTCGGGCATGTCCCACCGGGAGGAGGCCCCGGGCAGACCCAGGACGCGCTGGAGAGATTATATCTCTCGGCTGGCCTGGGAACGCCTTTGGTGTTCCCCGGATGAGCTGGAGGAGGTGGCTGGGGAGAGGGAGGTCTGGGCTTCTCTGCTTAGGCTGCTGCCCCCGCGACCCGACTTCGGATAAAGCGGATGAGGATGGATGGATGGATGGATGGATGGATGTTTCAGGCGAGAACTCCATTCAAATGCATGTAATAGCGAGAAACGCACTGTCTCGCCGAAATAAGGCGATTTTCACTAAGTCCATAAAGACAGCTGTAACTTTTGATAAAAGACTCGGACACACATATTTCAGGCTTGGCCTTATAGAATTCAGCATTTCCATGCTGTGGAAATAGGATTTGCAGCTGTTTGAGCTAAGATTTTCAAGTTATTCACAAAATGAAAACCCATAATGTGTTTCAGGCGAGAACTCCATTCAAATGCATGTAATAGCGAGAAACGCACTGTCTCGCCGAAAATAAGGCGATTTTCACTAAGTCCATAAAGACAGCTGTAACTTTTGGTAGAAGACTCGGACACACACATTTCAGGCTTGGCCTTATAGAATTCAGCATTTCCATGCTGGGGAAATAGGTTTTGCAGCTGTTTGAGTTAAGATTTTCAAGTTATTCACAAAATGAAAACCCATAATGTGTTTCAGGCGAGAACGCACTGTCTCGCCGAAATAAGGCGATTTTCACCAAGTCCATAAAGACAGCTGTAACTTTTGATAAAAGACTCGGACACACATATTTCAGGCTTGGCCTTATAGAATTCAGCATTTCCATGCTGGGGAAATAGGTTTTGCAGCTGTTTGAGCTAAGATTTTCAAGTTATTCACAAAATGAAAACCCATAATGTGTTTCAGGCGAGAAACGCACTGTCTCGCCGAAATAAGGCGAATTTCACCAAGTCCATAAAGACAGCTGTAACTTTTGATAGGAGACTCGGACACACATATTTCAGGCTTGGCCTTATAGAATTCAGCATTTCCATGCTGGGGAATAGGTTTTGCAGCTGTTTGAGCTAAGATTTTCAAGTTATTCACAAAATGAAAACCCATAATGTGTTTCAGGCCAGAAACGCACTGTCTCGCCGAAATAAGGCGATTTTCACCAAGTCCATAAAGACAGCTGTAACTTTTGATAGGGGACTCGGACACACATATTTCAGGCTTGGCCTTATAGAATTCAGCATTTCCATGCTGGGGAAATAGGTTTTGCAGCTGTTTGAGCTAAGATTTTCAAGTTATTCACAAAATGAAAACCCATAATGTGTTTCAGGCGAGAACTCCATTCAAATACATGTAATAGCGAGAACGCACTGTCTCGCCGAAATAAGGCGATTTTCACTAAGTCCATAAAGACAGCTGTAACTGTTGATAGGAGACTCGGACACACATATTTCAGGCTTGGCCTTATAGAATTCAGCATTTCCATGCTGGGGAAATAGGTTTTGCAGCTGTTTGAGCTAAGATTTTCAAGTTATTCACAAAATGAAAACCCATAATGTGTTTCAGGCGAGAAACGCACTGTCTGGCCGAAATAAGGCGATTTTCACCAAGTCCATAAAGACAGCTGTAACTTTTGATAGGACACTCGGACACACATCTTTCAGGGTTGGCCTTATAGAATTCAGCATTTCCATGCTGGGGAAATAGGTTTTGCAGCTGTTTGAGTTAAGATTTTCAAGTTATTCACAAAATGAAAACCCATAATGTGTTTCAGGCGAGAAACGCACTGTCTCGCCGAAATAAGGCGATTTTCACCAAGTCCATAAAGACAGCTGTAACTTTTGATAGGAGACTCGGACACACATATTTCAGGCTTGGCCTTATAGAATTCAGCATTTCCATGCTGGGGAAATAGGTTTTGCAGCTGTTTGAGCTAAGATTTTCAAGTTATTCACAAAATGAAAACCCATAATGTGTTTCAGGCGAGAAACGCACTGTCTCTCGCCGAAATAAGGCGATTTTCACCAAGTCCATAAAGACAGCTGTAACTTTTGATAGGAGACTCGGACACACATATTTCAGGCTTGGCCTTATAGAATTCAGCATTTCCATGCTGGGGAAATAGGTTTTGCAGCTGTTTGAGCTAAGATTTTCAAGTTATTCACAAAATGAAAACCCATAATGTGTTTCAGGCGAGAAACGCACTGTCTGGCGAAATAAGGCGATTTTCACCAAGTCCATAAAGACAGCTGTAACTTTTGATAGGACACTGGGACACATATTTCAGGCTTGGCCTTATAGAATTCAGCATTTCCATGCTGGGGAAATAGGTTTTGCAGCTGTTTGAGCTAAGATTTTCAAGTTATTCACAAAATGAAAACCCATAATGTGTTTCAGGCGAGAACTCCATTCAAATGCATGTAATAGCGAGAAACGCACTGTCTCACCGAAAGAAGGCGATTTTCACTAAGTCCATAAAGACAGCTGTAACTGTTGATAGGAGACTCGGACACACATATTTCAGGCTTGGCCTTATAGAATTCAGCATTTCCATGCTGGGGAAATAGGTTTTGCAGCTGTTTGAGCTAAGATTTTCAAGTTATTCACAAAATGAAAACCCATAATGTGTTTCAGGCGAGAACTCCATTCAAATGCATGTAATAGCGAGAAACGCACTGTCTTGCCGAAATAAGGCGATTTTCACGAAGTCCATAAAGACAGCTGTAACTTTTGGTAGAAGACTCAGACACACATATTTCAGGCTTGGCCTTATAGAATTCAGCATTTCCATGCTGGGGAAATAGGTTTTGCAGCTGTTTGAGCTAAGATTTTCAAGTTATTCACAAAATGAAAACCCATAATGTGTTTCAGGCGAGAACTCCATTCAAATGCATGTAATAGCGAGAAACGCACTGTCTCGCCGAAAGAAGGCGATTTTCACTAAGTCCATAAAGACAGCTGTAACTTTTGATAGGAGACTCGGACACACATATTTCAGGCTTGGCCTTATAGAATTCAGCAATTCCATGCTGGGGAAATAGGTTTTGCAGCTGTTTGAGCTAAGATTTTCAAGTTATTCACAAAATGAAAACCCATACTGTGTTTCAGGCGAGAAACGCACTGTCTGGCCGAAATAAGGCGATTTTCACCAAGTCCATAAAGACAGCTGTAACTTTTGATAGGACACTCGGACACACATATTTCAGGGTTGGCCTTATAGAATTCAGCATTTCCATGCTGGGGAAATAGGTTTTGCAGCTGTTTGAGTTAAGATTTTCAAGTTATTCACAAAATGAAAACCCATAATGTGTTTCAGGCGAGAAACGCACTGTCTCGCCGAAATAAGGCGATTTTCACCAAGTCCATAAAGACAGCTGTAACTTTTGATAGGAGACTCGGACACACATATTTCAGGCTTGGCCTTATAGAATTCAGCATTTCCATGCTGGGGAAATAGGTTTTGCAGCTGTTTGAGCTAAGATTTTCAAGTTATTCACAAAATGAAAACCCATAATGTGTTTCAGGCGAAAACGCACTGTCTCGCCAAATAAGGCGATTTTCACCAAGTCCATAAAGACAGCTGTAACTTTTGATAGGAGACTCGGACACACATATTTCAGGCTTGGCCTTATAGAATTCAGCATTTCCATGCTGGGGAAATAGGTTTTGCAGCTGTTTGAGCTAAGATTTTCAAGTTATTCACAAAATGAAAACCCATAATGTGTTTCAGGCGAGAAACGCACTGTCTCGCGAAATAAGGCGATTTTCACCAAGTCCATAAAGACAGCTGTAACTTTTGATAGGAGACTCGGACACACATATTTCAGGCTTGGCCTTATAGAATTCAGCATTTCCATGCTGGGGAAATAGGTTTTGCAGCTGTTTGAGCTAAGATTTTCAAGTTATTCACAAAATGAAAACCCATAATGTGTTTCAGGCGAGAAACGCACTGTCTCGCCGAAATAAGGCGATTTTCACCAAGTCCATAAAGACAGCTGTAACTTTTGATAGGAGACTCGGACACACATATTTCAGGCTTGGCCTTATAGAATTCAGCATTTCCATGCTGGGGAAATAGGTTTTGCAGCTGTTTGAGCTAAGATTTTCAAGTTATTCACAAAATGAAAACCCATAATGTGTTTCAGGCGAGAACTCCATTCAAATGCATGTAATAGCGAGAAACGCACTGTCTCGCCGAAAATAAGGCGATTTTCACTAAGTCCATAAAGACAGCTGTAACTTTTGATAAAAGACTCGGACACACATATTTCAGGCTTGGCCTTATAGAATTCAGCATTTCCATGCCGTGGAAATAGGATTTGCAGCTGTTTGAGCTAAGATTTTCAAGTTATTCACAAAATGAAAACCCATAATGTGTTTCAGGCGAGAACTCCATTCAAATGCATGTAATAGCGAGAAACGCACTGTCTCGCCCGAATAAGGCGATTTTCACTAAGTCCATAAAGACAGCTGTAACTTTTGGTAGAAGACTCGGACACACACATTTCAGGCTTGGCCTTATAGAATTCAGCATTTCCATGCTGGGGAAATAGGTTTTGCAGCTGTTTGAATTAAGATTTTCAAGTTATTCACAAAATGAAAACCCATAATGTGTTTCAGGCGAGAAACGCACTGTCTCGCCGAAATAAGGCGATTTTCACCAAGTCCATAAAGACAGCTGTAACTTTTGATAAAAGACTCGGACACACATATTTCAGGCTTGGCCTTATAGAATTCAGCATTTCCATGCTGGGGAAATAGGTTTTGCAGCTGTTTGAGCTAAGATTTTCAAGTTATTCACAAAATGAAAACCCATAATGTGTTTCAGGCGAGAACGCACTGTCTCGCCGAAATAAGGCGAATTTCACCAAGTCCATAAAGACAGCTGTAACTTTTGATAGGAGACTCGGACACACATATTTCAGGCTTGGCCTTATAGAATTCAGCATTTCCATGCTGGGGAATAGGTTTTGCAGCTGTTTGAGCTAAGATTTTCAAGTTATTCACAAAATGAAAACCCATAATGTGTTTCAGGCCAGAAACGCACTGTCTCGCCGAAATAAGGCGATTTTCACCAAGTCCATAAAGACAGCTGTAACTTTTGATAGGGGACTCGGACACACATATTTCAGGCTTGGCCTTATAGAATTCAGCATTTCCATGCTGGGGAAATAGGTTTTGCAGCTGTTTGAGCTAAGATTTTCAAGTTATTCACAAAATGAAAACCCATAATGTGTTTCAGGCGAGAACTCCATTCAAATGCATGTAATAGCGAGAACGCACTGTCTCGCTTAAAATAAGGCGATTTTCACTAAGTCCATAAAGACAGCTGTAACTGTTGATAGGAGACTCGGACACACATATTTCAGGCTTGGCCTTATAGAATTCAGCATTTCCATGCTGGGGAAATAGGTTTTGCAGCTGTTTGAGCTAAGATTTTCAAGTTATTCACAAAATGAAAACCCATAATGTGTTTCAGGCGAGAACTCCATTCAAATGCATGTAATAGCGAGAACGCACTGTCTCGCCGAAATAAGGCGATTTTCACTAAGTCCATAAAGACAGCTGTAACTTTTGATAAAAGACTCGGACACACATATTTCAGGCTTGGCCTTATAGAATTCAGCATTTCCATGCTGTGGAAATAGGATTTGCAGCTGTTTGAGCTAAGATTTTCAAGTTATTCACAAAATGAAAACCCATAATGTGTTTCAGGCGAGAACTCCATTCAAATGCATGTAATAGCGAGAAACGCACTGTCTCGCCGAAATAAGGCGATTTTCACTAAGTCCATAAAGACAGCTGTAACTTTTGGTAGAAGACTCGGACACACACATTTCAGGCTTGGCCTTATAGAATTCAGCATTTCCATGCTGGGGAAATAGGTTTTGCAGCTGTTTGAGTTAAGATTTTCAAGTTATTCACAAAATGAAAACCCATAATGTGTTTCAGGCGAGAACGCACTGTCTCGCCGAAATAAGGCGATTTTCACCAAGTCCATAAAGACAGCTGTAACTTTTGATAAAAGACTCGGACACACATATTTCAGGCTTGGCCTTATAGAATTCAGCATTTCCATGCTGGGGAAATAGGTTTTGCAGCTGTTTGAGCTAAGATTTTCAAGTTATTCACAAAATGAAAACCCATAATGTGTTTCAGGCGAGAAAGCACTGTCTCGCCGAAATAAGGCGAATTTCACCAAGTCCATAAAGACAGCTGTAACTTTTGATAGGAGACTCGGACACACATATTTCAGGCTTGGCCTTATAGAATTCAGCATTTCCATGCTGGGGAATAGGTTTTGCAGCTGTTTGAGCTAAGATTTTCAAGTTATTCACAAAATGAAAACCCATAATGTGTTTCAGGCCAGAAACGCACTGTCTCGCCGAAATAAGGCGATTTTCACCAAGTCCATAAAGACAGCTGTAACTTTTGATAGGGGACTCGGACACACATATTTCAGGCTTGGCCTTATAGAATTCAGCATTTCCATGCTGGGGAAATAGGTTTTGCAGCTGTTTGAGCTAAGATTTTCAAGTTATTCACAAAATGAAAACCCATAATGTGTTTCAGGCGAGAACTCCATTCAAATGCATGTAATAGCGAGAACGCACTGTCTCGCCGAAATAAGGCGATTTTCACTAAGTCCATAAAGACAGCTGTAACTGTTGATAGGAGACTCGGACACACATATTTCAGGCTTGGCCTTATAGAATTCAGCATTTCCATGCTGGGGAAATAGGTTTTGCAGCTGTTTGAGCTAAGATTTTCAAGTTATTCACAAAATGAAAACCCATAATGTGTTTCAGGCGAGAAACGCACTGTCTGGCCGAAATAAGGCGATTTTCACCAAGTCCATAAAGACAGCTGTAACTTTTGATAGGACACTCGGACACACATCTTTCAGGGTTGGCCTTATAGAATTCAGCATTTCCATGCTGGGGAAATAGGTTTTGCAGCTGTTTGAGTTAAGATTTTCAAGTTATTCACAAAATGAAAACCCATAATGTGTTTCAGGCGAGAAACGCACTGTCTCGCCGAAATAAGGCGATTTTCACCAAGTCCATAAAGACAGCTGTAACTTTTGATAGGAGACTCGGACACACATATTTCAGGCTTGGCCTTATAGAATTCAGCATTTCCATGCTGGGGAAATAGGTTTTGCAGCTGTTTGAGCTAAGATTTTCAAGTTATTCACAAAATGAAAACCCATAATGTGTTTCAGGCGAGAAACGCACTGTCTCGCCCGAAATAAGGCGATTTTCACCAAGTCCATAAAGACAGCTGTAACTTTTGATAGGAGACTCGGACAAACATATTTCAGGCTTGGCCTTATAGAATTCAGCATTTCCATGCTGGGGAAATAGGTTTTGCAGCTGTTTGAGCTAAGATTTTCAAGTTATTCACAAAATGAAAACCCATAATGTGTTTCAGGCGAAACGCACTGTCTGGCCGAAATAAGGCGATTTTGACGATTTTCACCAAGTCCATAAAGACAGCTGTAACTTTTGATAGGACACTCGGACACACATATTTCAGGCTTGGCCTTATAGAATTCAGCATTTCCATGCTGGGGAAATAGGTTTTGCAGCTGTTTGAGCTAAGATTTTCAAGTTATTCACAAAATGAAAACCCATAATGTGTTTCAGGCGAGAACTCCATTCAAATGCATGTAATAGCGAGAAACGCACTGTCTCACCGAAAAAGGCGATTTTCACTAAGTCCATAAAGACAGCTGTAACTGTTGATAGGAGACTCGGACACACATATTTCAGGCTTGGCCTTATAGAATTCAGCATTTCCATGCTGGGGAAATAGGTTTTGCAGCTGTTTGAGCTAAGATTTTCAAGTTATTCACAAAATGAAAACCCATAATGTGTTTCAGGCGAGAACTCCATTCAAATGCATGTAATAGCGAGAAACGCACTGTCTCGCCGAAAGAAGGCGATTTTCACTAAGTCCATAAAGACAGCTGTAACTTTTGATAGGAGACTTGGACACACATATTTCAGGCTTGGCCTTATAGAATTCAGCAATTCCATGCTGGGGAAATAGGTTTTGCAGCTGTTTGAGCTAAGATTTTCAAGTTATTCACAAAATGAAAACCCATAATGTGTTTCAGGCGAGAAACGCACTGTCTGGCCGAAATAAGGCGATTTTTTCACCAAGTCCATAAAGACAGCTGTAACTTTTGATAGGACACTCGGACACACATATTTCAGGGTTGGCCTTATAGAATTCAGCATTTCCATGCTGGGGAAATAGGTTTTGCAGCTGTTTGAGTTAAGATTTTCAAGTTATTCACAAAATGAAAACCCATAATGTGTTTCAGGCGAGAACGCACTGTCTCACCGAAATAAGGCGATTTTCACCAAGTCCATAAAGACAGCTGTAACTTTTGATAGGAGACTCGGACACACATATTTCAGGCTTGGCCTTATAGAATTCAGCATTTCCATGCTGGGGAAATAGGTTTTGCAGCTGTTTGAGCTAAGATTTTCAAGTTATTCACAAAATGAAAACCCATAATGTGTTTCAGGCGAGAAACGCACTGTCTCGCCGAAATAAGGCGATTTTCACCAAGTCCATAAAGACAGCTGTAACTTTTGATAGGAGACTCGGACACACATATTTCAGGCTTGGCCTTATAGAATTCAGCATTTCCATGCTGGGGAAATAGGTTTTGCAGCTGTTTGAGCTAAGATTTTCAAGTTATTCACAAAATGAAAACCCATAATGTGTTTCAGGCGAGAAACGCACTGTCTCGCCGAAATAAGGCGATTTTCACCAAGTCCATAAAGACAGCTGTAACTTTTGATAGGAGACTCGGACACACATATTTCAGGCTTGGCCTTATAGAATTCAGCATTTCCATGCTGGGGAAATAGGTTTTGCAGCTGTTTGAGCTAAGATTTTCAAGTTATTCACAAAATGAAAACCCATAATGTGTTTCAGGCGAGAAACGCACTGTCTCGCCGAAATAAGGCGATTTTCACCAAGTCCATAAAGACAGCTGTAACTTTTGATAGGAGACTCGGACACACATATTTCAGGCTTGGCCTTATAGAATTCAGCATTTCCATGCTGGGGAAATAGGTTTTGCAGCTGTTTGAGCTAAGATTTTCAAGTTATTCACAAAATGAAAACCCATAATGTGTTTCAGGCGAGAACTCCATTCAAATGCATGTAATAGCGAGAACGCACTGTCTCGCCGAAATAAGGCGATTTTCACTAAGTCCATAAAGACAGCTGTAACTTTTGATAAAAGACTCGGACACACATTTTTCAGGCTTGGCCTTATAGAATTCAGCATTTCCATGCTGTGGAAATAGGATTTGCAGCTGTTTGAGCTAAGATTTTCAAGTTATTCACAAAATGAAAACCCATAATGTGTTTCAGGCGAGAACTCCATTCAAATGCATGTAATAGCGAGAAACGCACTGTCTCGCCGAAATAAGGCGATTTTCACTAAGTCCATAAAGACAGCTGTAACTTTTGGTAGAAGACTCGGACACACATTTCAGGCTTGGCCTTATAGAATTCAGCATTTCCATGCTGGGGAAATAGGTTTTGCAGCTGTTTGAGTTAAGATTTTCAAGTTATTCACAAAATGAAAACCCATAATGTGTTTCAGGCGAGAAACGCACTGTCTCGCCGAAATAAGGCGATTTTCACCAAGTCCATAAAGACAGCTGTAACTTTTGATAAAAGACTCGGACACACATATTTCAGGCTTGGCCTTATAGAATTCAGCATTTCCATGCTGGGGAAATAGGTTTTGCAGCTGTTTGAGCTAAGATTTTCAAGTTATTCACAAAATGAAAACCCATAATGTGTTTCAGGCGAGAAACGCACTGTCTCGCCCGAAATAAGGCGAATTTCACCAAGTCCATAAAGACAGCTGTAACTTTTGATAGGAGACTCGGACACACATATTTCAGGCTTGGCCTTATAGAATTCAGCATTTCCATGCTGGGGAATAGGTTTTGCAGCTGTTTGAGCTAAGATTTTCAAGTTATTCACAAAATGAAAACCCATAATGTGTTTCAGGCCAGAACGCACTGTCTCACCCGAAATAAGGCGATTTTCACCAAGTCCATAAAGACAGCTGTAACTTTTGATAGGGGACTCGGACACACATATTTCAGGCTTGGCCTTATAGAATTCAGCATTTCCATGCTGGGGAAATAGGTTTTGCAGCTGTTTGAGCTAAGATTTTCAAGTTATTCACAAAATGAAAACCCATAATGTGTTTCAGGCGAGAACTCCATTCAAATGCATGTAATAGCGAGAACGCACTGTCTCGCCGAAATAAGGCGATTTTCACTAAGTCCATAAAGACAGCTGTAACTGTTGATAGGAGACTCGGACACACATATTTCAGGCTTGGCCTTATAGAATTCAGCATTTCCATGCTGGGGAAATAGGTTTTGCAGCTGTTTGAGCTAAGATTTTCAAGTTATTCACAAAATGAAAACCCATAATGTGTTTCAGGCGAGAAACGCACTGTCTGGCCGAAATAAGGCGATTTTCACCAAGTCCATAAAGACAGCTGTAACTTTTGATAGGACACTCGGACACACATATTTCAGGGTTGGCCTTATAGAATTCAGCATTTCCATGCTGGGGAAATAGGTTTTGCAGCTGTTTGAGTTAAGATTTTCAAGTTATTCACAAAATGAAAACCCATAATGTGTTTCAGGCGAAACGCACTGTCTCTCCGAATAAGGCGATTTTCACCAAGTCCATAAAGACAGCTGTAACTTTTGATAGGAGACTCGGACACACATATTTCAGGCTTGGCCTTATAGAATTCAGCATTTCCATGCTGGGGAAATAGGTTTTGCAGCTGTTTGAGCTAAGATTTTCAAGTTATTCACAAAATGAAAACCCATAATGTGTTTCAGGCGAGAAACGCACTGTCTCGCCGAAATAAGGCGATTTTCACCAAGTCCATAAAGACAGCTGTAACTTTTGATAGGAGACTCGGACACACATATTTCAGGCTTGGCCTTATAGAATTCAGCATTTCCATGCTGGGGAAATAGGTTTTGCAGCTGTTTGAGCTAAGATTTTCAAGTTATTCACAAAATGAAAACCCATAATGTGTTTCAGGCGAGAAACGCACTGTCTGGCCGAAATAAGGCGATTTTCACCAAGTCCATAAAGACAGCTGTAACTTTTGATAGGACACTCGGACACACATATTTCAGGCTTGGCCTTATAGAATTCAGCATTTCCATGCTGGGGAAATAGGTTTTGCAGCTGTTTGAGCTAAGATTTTCAAGTTATTCACAAAATGAAAACCCATAATGTGTTTCAGGCGAGAACTCCATTCAAATGCATGTAATAGCGAGAAACGCACTGTCTCACCGAAAGAAGGCGATTTTCACTAAGTCCATAAAGACAGCTGTAACTGTTGATAGGAGACTCGGACACACATATTTCAGGCTTGGCCTTATAGAATTCAGCATTTCCATGCTGGGGAAATAGGTTTTGCAGCTGTTTGAGCTAAGATTTTCAAGTTATTCACAAAATGAAAACCCATAATGTGTTTCAGGCGAAACGCACTGTCTGGCCGAAATAAGGCGATTTTCACCAAGTCCATAAAGACAGCTGTAACTTTTGATAGGACACTGGACACACATATTTCAGGCTTGGCCTTATAGAATTCAGCATTTCCATGCTGGGGAAATAGGTTTTGCAGCTGTTTGAGCTAAGATTTTCAAGTTATTCACAAAATGAAAACCCATAATGTGTTTCAGGCGAGAACTCCATTCAAATGCATGTAATAGCGAGAAACGCACTGTCTCACCGAAAGAAGGCGATTTTCACTAAGTCCATAAAGACAGCTGTAACTTTTGGTAGAAGACTCGGACACACACATTTCAGGCTTGGCCTTATAAAATTCAGCATTTCCATGCTGGGGAAATAGGTTTTGCAGCTGTTTGAGCTAAGATTTTCAAGTTATTCACAAAATGAAAACCCATAATGTGTTTCAGGCGAGAACTCAATTCAAATGCATGTAATAGCGAGAAACGCACTGTCTCGCCGAAATAAGTCGATTTTCACCAAGTCCATAAAGACAGCTGTAACTTTTGATAGGAGACTCGGACACACACATTTCAGGCTTGGCCTTATAGAATTCAGCATTTCCATGCTGTGGAAATAGGTTTTGCAGCTGTTTGAGTTAAGATTTTCAAGTTATTCACAAAATGAAAACCCATACTGTGTTTCAGGCGAGAACTCCATTCAAATGCATGTAATAGCGAGAAACGCACTGTCTCGCTTGAAAAGAAGGCGATTTTCACTAAGTCCATAAAGACAGCTGTAACTTTTGGTAGAAGACTCGGACACACACATTTCAGGCTTGGCCTTATAGAATTCAGCATTTCCATGCTGGGGAAATAGGTTTTGCAGCTGTTTGAGCTAAGATTTTCAAGTTATTCACAAAATGAAAACCCATAATGTGTTTCAGGCGAGAACTCCATTCAAATGCATGTAATAGCGAGAAACGCACTGTCTCGCCGAAATAAGGCGATTTTCACCAAGTCCATAAAGACAGCTGTAACTTTTGGTAGAAGACTCAGACACACACATTTCAGGCTTGGCCTTATAGAATTCAGCATTTCCATGCTGGGGAAATAGGTTTTGCAGCTGTTTGAGCTAAGATTTTCAAGTTATTCACAAAATGAAAACCCATAATGTGTTTCAGGCGAGAACTCCATTCAAATGCATGTAATAGCGAGAAACGCACTGTCTCCCCGAAATAAGGCGATTTTCACTAAGTCCATAAAGACAGCTGTAACTGTTGATAGGAGACTCGGACACACATATTTCAGGCTTGGCCTTATAGAATTCAGCATTTCCATGCTGGGGAAATAGGTTTTGCAGCTGTTTGAGCTAAGATTTTCAAGTTATTCACAAAATGAAAACCCATAATGTGTTTCAGGCGAGAAACGCACTGTCTGGCCGAAATAAGGCGATTTTCACCAAGTCCATAAAGACAGCTGTAACTTTTGATAGGACACACGGACACACATATTTCAGGCTTGGCCTTATAGAATTCAGCATTTCCATGCTGGGGGAATAGGTTTTGCAGCTGTTTGAGTTAAGATTTTCAAGTTATTCACAAAATGAAAACCCATAATGTGTTTCAGGCGAGAACTCCATTCAAATGCATGTAATAGCGAGAAACGCACTGTCTCGCCGAAATAAGGCGATTTTCACTAAGTCCATAAAGACAGCTGTAACTTTTGATAGAAGACTCGGACACACACATTTCAGGCTTGGCCTTATAGAATTCAGCATTTCCATGCTGGGGAAATAGGTTTTGCAGCTGTTTGAGCTAAGATTTTCAAGTTATTCACAAAATGAAAACCCATAATGTGTTTCAGGCGAGAACTCCATTCAAATGCATGTAATAGCGAGAAACGCACTGTCTCGCCGACATAAGGCGATTTTCACTAAGTCCATAAAGACAGCTGTAACTTTTGGTAGAAGACTCGGACACACATATTTCAGGCTTGGGCTTATAGAATTCAGCATTTCTGTTGAGTTAATTATTAGGTATGCCCTCACTGTCATTTGTTTGTGCTTTTATTTTGTAAGGATGCTTCCTGTTGTGCACGGAGTATGCGCAAGTTAATAAAACAATGGCACCCTTTCGGTGTAAGTGTTCCGGTGAAAGCCGATGCCCCACGTGTGATGATTCCTGCGTCTAGATATTAAGTATCTTCAATATTCATGCAGATTCCGCTGGAAGACCCGTCTCTGCTAACAATTTCCATGCTGGAGAAATAGGTTTTGCAGCTGTTTGAGCTAAGATTTTCAAGTTATTCACAAAATGAAAACCCATAATGTGTTTCAGGCGAGAACTCCATTCAAATGCATGTAATAGCGAGAAACGCACTGTCTCGCCGAAATAAGTCGATTTTCACCAAGTCCATAAAGACAGCTGTAACTTTTGATAGGAGACTCGGACACACATATTTCAGGCTTGGCCTTATAGAATTCAGCATTTCCATGCTGGGGAAATAGGTTTTGCAGCTGTTTGAGCTAAGATTTTCAAGTTATTCACAAAATGAAAACCCATAATGTGTTTCGGGCGAGAAACGCACTGTCTCGCCGAAATAAGGCGATTTTCACCAAGTCCATAAAGACAGCTGTAACTTTTGATAGAAGACTCGGACACACATATTTCAGGCTTGGCCTTATAGAATTCAGCATTTCCATGCTGGGGAAATAGGTTTTGCAGCTGTTTGAGCTAAGATTTTCAAGTTATTCACAAAATGAAAACCCATAATGTGTTTCAAGCGAGAAACGCACTGTCTCACCGAAATAAGGCGATTTTCACCAAGTCCATAAAGACAGCTGTAACTTTTGATAGGACACTCGGACACACATATTTCAGGCTTGGCCTTATAGAATTCAGCATTTCCATGCTGGGGAAATAGGTTTTGCAGCTGTTTGAGCTAAGATTTTCAAGTTATTCACAAAATGAAAACCCATAATGTGTTTGAGGCGAGAACGCACTGTCTCGCCGAAATAAGGCGATTTTCACCAAGTCCATAAAGACAGCTGTAACTTTTGATAGAAGACTCGGACACACATATTTCAGGCTTGGCCTTATAGAATTCAGCATTTCCATGCTGGGGAAATAGGTTTTGCAGCTGTTTGAGCTAAGATTTTCAAGTTATTCACAAAATGAAAACCCATAATGTGTTTCGGGCGAGAAACGCACTGTCTCACCGAAATAAGGCGATTTTCACCAAGTCCATAAAGACAGCTGTAACTTTTGATAGGACACTCGGACACACATATTTCAGGCTTGGCCTTATAGAATTCAGCATTTCCATGCTGGGGAAATAGGTTTTGCAGCTGTTTGAGTTAAGATTTTCAAGTTATTCACAAAATGAAAACCCATAATGTGTTTCAGGCGAGAAACGCACTGTCTGGCCGAAATAAGGCGATTTTCACCAAGTCCATAAAGACAGCTGTAACTTTTGATAGGAGACTCGGACACACATATTTCAGGCTTGGCCTTATAGAATTCAGCATTTCCATGCTGGGGGAATAGGTTTTGCAGCTGTTTGAGTTAAGATTTTCAAGTTATTCACAAAATGAAAACCCATAATGTGTTTCAGGCGAGAACTCCATTCAAATGCATGTAATAGCGAGAAACGCACTGTCTCCCCGAAATAAGGCGATTTTCACTAAGTCCATCAAGACAGCTGTAACTTTTGATAGGAGACTCGGACACACATATTTCAGGCTTGGCCTTATAGAATTCAGCATTTCCATGCTGGGGAAATAGGTTTTGCAGCTGTTTGAGCTAAGATTTTCAAGTTATTCACAAAATGAAAACCCATAATGTGTTTCAGGCGAGAACTCCATTCAAATGCATGTAATAGCGAGAAACGCACTGTCTCGCCGAAATAAGGCGATTTTCACTAAGTCCATAAAGACAGCTGTAACTTTTGATAGAAGACTCGGACACACATATTTCAGGCTTGGTCTTATAGAATTCAGCATTTCCATGCTTGGGAAATAGGTTTTGCAGCTGTTTCAGCTAAAAATTTCAAGTTATTCACAAAATGAAAACCCATAATGTGTTTCAGGCGAGAACTCCATTCAAATGCATGTAATAGCGAGAAACGCACTGTCTCGCCGAAATAAGGCGATTTTTACCAAGTCCATAAAGACAGCTGTAACTTTTGGTAGAAGACTCGGACACACATATTTCAGGCTTTGCCTTATAGAATTCAGCATTTCCATGCTGGGGAAATAGGTTTTGCAGCTGTTTGAGCTAAGATTTTCAAGTTATTCACAAAATGAAAACCCATAATGTGTTTCAGGCGAGAACTCCATTCAAATGCATGTAATAGCGAGAAACGCACTGTCTTGGCGAAATAAAGCGATTTTCATTAAGTTCATAAAGACAGCTGTAACTTTTGATAGAAGACTCGGACACACATATTTCAGGCTTTGCCTTATAGAATTCAGCATTTCTATGCTGGGGAAATAGGTTTTGCAGCTGTTTGAGCTAAGATTTTCAAGTTATTCACAAAATGAAAACCCATACTTTGTTTTGGGCCAGAACTCCATTCAAATGCAGCTGTAGCTGTGAAAGGTCTTTCAGTGTCTTGAGTCAGCTCCATACCTGGCTGAGATGGACCATGGGTCAAAGCAGACTCCAGCACCTGGCTGTGATGTCAGTTGAGAAAGAGATGCTTGATAGACTTGACCACCAAAATGTGATAGACAGATTTACCAACCTGAAGGTGAGGCGACATAGGTTAAAATAAAATAAAAAATCTGCAGAGCCATAGTAGTATTTGCAGTAAAGATCTTTTCATACATTGTATACATTGTACCATAGGCCAAGGTGTCTTAATTTTTTTTTAAATTTTTTAATAATATTTTGTACATTTCAAGGACTCTTTTATTTTTGGAGTGTATTTTTATGTATCTGTATTGTATTATACATACACTTTAAAAGTGAATCTCTGTCCAAAAAATGCACTCAGTTTACTTTTTACTGACTATGAGCATCATTCATTATTCTCCCGCAGTAATTAAGGTTAGGATATGTATTTTTTTTTTTAAATTCCAATCCATTCTTCTTTAGCAGCATTTAAATAACCTTTATCAGATTTGATGGTTTTGTTACAGACTTTTCAAAAAAGTCTTTTGCTTTTCTTTCACAAATGTGGGGATTAAATTGTGTTAAAATGTACAAAACAGTAATGTCATGTTTTGTGACAAGGACCCAGGCACAGAGAGACTTGATGAATTTAAGAATCTTATGATTTAATAAAGAAATTTGCAGACTTGCACAAAGAGGGTAAAATTATGATGACTGATAATGGAGATGAAGACAACAGACGATGAGGACAGGGAGGAACAGGGGTTTAAATGCACCAAAGAGACAGTCAGAGGGAACACGGGACAACGGGAGACATTTAAGGATGCAGGGACTGACAGAGACAGGGAAGAAGTCTCATCGTGACGAGTAAAGTTTACCTTGCCTGGATGGGCAGCTCTCTGGGCGCTCAGCACCCCCAAAGCTCTGATCCTAGAATCGCCCCTGGTCTTAAAGACATAAAGAGCTGGATGGCAGCTAACTTTCTGCTTCTTAATTCAAATAAAAATGAGGCTATTGTACTCTGCCCTGAAAATCTTAGAAATATGGTATCTAACCAGATTGTTACTCTGGATGGCATTACCTTGGCCTCCAGTAACGCTGTGATGAACCTTGGAGTCATTTTTGACCAGGATATGTCCTTCAACGCACATATTAAACAAATATGTAAGACTGCTTTCTTCCATTTTCGTGACATCTCTAAAATTAGAAATATCCTGTCTCAGAGTGATGCTGAAAAACTAGTTCATGCATTTATGACTTCCAGGCTGGACTACTGCAATTCATTATTATCAGGATGTCCTAAAAACTCCCTGAAAAGCTTTCAGTTAATCCAAAATGCTGCAGCAAGAGTACTGACAGGGACTAGAAAGAGAGAGCAGATTTCTCCTGTATTGGCTTCCCTTCATTGGCTTCCTGTTAAATCCAGAATTGAATTCAAAATCCTGCTCCTCACATACAAGGTCTTAAATAATCAGGCCCCATCTTATCTTAATGACCTTGTAGTACCATATCACCCTATTAGAGCACTTCGCTCTCGCACTGCAGGCTTACTTGTTGTTCCTAGAGTATTTAAAAGTAGAATGGGAGGCAGAGCCTTCAGTTTTCAGTCCCCTCTTCTGTGGAACCAGCTTCCAGTTTGGATTTGGGAGACAGACACTATCTCTACTTTTAAGATTAGGTTTAAAGCTTTCCTTTTTGCTAAAGCATATAGTTAGGGCTGGACCAGGTGACCCTGAATCCTCCCTTAGTTGTGCTGCAATAGACGTAGGCTGCCGGGGGATTCCCATGATGCACTGGGAATTGGGTTGGGAAGCGCACCTGTAACCGGAAGGTCGCCGGTTCGATCCCCGGCCTCTTTGTCCTGGTCGTTGTGTCCTTGGGCAAGACACTTTACCCTACCGCCTACTGGCGTTGGCCAGAGGGGCCGATGGCACGATATGGCAGCCTCGCTTCTGTCAGTCTGCCCCAGGGCAGCTGTGGCTACAACCTTAGCTTGCCTCCACCAGTGTATGAATGTGAGCGTGAATGAATAATGGCATTGTAAAGCGCTTTGGGTGCCTTGAAAAGCGCTATATAAATCCAATCCATTATTATTATTATCCATCCATCCATCCATCTATCCATCCATCTTCATCCGCTTTATCCGAGGCCGGGTCGCGGGGGCAGTAGCCTAAGCAGGGAAGCCCAGACCTCCCTCTCCCCAGCCACCTCCTCCAGCTTATCCGGGGGAACACCAAGGCGCTCCCAGGCCAGCCGAGAGATGTAATCTCTCCAGTGTGTCCTGGGTCTGCCCCGGGGCCTCCTCCCGGTGGGATATGCCCGGAACACCGGGCCCAGACCTCCCTCTCCCCAGCCACCTCCTCCAGCTTATCCGGGGGAACACCAAGGCGCTCCCAGGCCAGCCGAGAGATGTAATCTCTCCAGCGTGTCCTGGGTCTGCCCCAGGGCCTCCTCCCGGTGGGACATGCCCGGAACACCTCACCCAGGAGGCGCCCAGGAGGCATCCTTGTCAGATGCCCGAACCACCTCAACTGGCTCCTTTCGATGTGGAGGAGCAGCGGCTCTACTCTGAGCCCCTCCCGGATGGCTGAACTTCTCACCCTATCTCTAAGGGAGAGGCCAGCCACCCTTTGGAGGAAGCTCATTTCTGCCGCTTGTATCCGCGATCTCGTTCTTTCGGTCACTACCCACAGCTCGTGGCCATAGGTGAGGGTAGGGACGTAGATCGACTGGTAAATTGAGAGCTTTGCTTTTACACTTAGCTCCCTCTTCACCACGACGGACCGGTGCAGCGTCCGCATCACTGCAGCCGCAGCACCAATCCGTCTGTCGATCTCCGGCTCCCTTCTCCCATCACTCGCGAACAAGACCCCGAGATACTTGAACTCCTCCACTTGGGGCAGGAACTCATCCCGATCCGGAGTGGGCACTCCACCCTTTTCCGGCTGAGAACCATGGCCTCAGATTTGGAGGTGCTGATCCTCATTCCCGCTGCTTCACACTCGGCTGCGAACTGCTCCAGTGCGAGCTGGAGGCCTTCACCGATGAAGCCAACAGAACCACATCATCCACAAAAAGCAGAGATGAGATTCTGAGGCCACCAAGTGAAAGCCCTCCGCGACTCGGCTGCGCCTAGAAATCCTGTCCATAAAATTATGAACAGAACCGGTGACAAAGGGCAGCCCTGGCGGAGCCCATCACCCACCGGAAACGAGTCCGACTTATTGCCGGCAATGCGAACCAAGCTCTTGCAACGGTTGTATAGGGATCGAATGGCCCGTAGCAATGGGCCAGACACCCCATACTCCCGCAACACCTCCCACAGGACACCCCGAGGGACACGGTCGAATGCCTTCTCCAAGTCCACAAAACACATGTAGACTGGTTGGGCAAACTCCCATGCACCCTCAAGTATCCTTGAGAGGCTAAAGAGCTGGTCCAGTGTTCCGCGACCAGGACAAAAACCGCATTGTTCCTCCTGTATCCGAGGTTCGACTAGCGGACGAACTCTCCTTTCCAGCACCCTGGCAGACTTTCCCAGGGAGGCTGAGGAGTGTGATCCCCCTGTAGTTGGAACACACCCTCCGGTCTCCCTTCTTAAAGATGGGGACCACCACCCGGTCTGCCAGTCCAGGGTACTGCCCTGATCTCCACGCAACATTGCAGAGGCGTGTCAACCAAGACAGCCCCACAACGTCCAGAGCCTTCAGGAACTCGGGCGGACCTCATCAACACCAGGGGCTCTGCCACCAAGCAGTTGTTTAACTGCCTCAGTGACCTTGCCCCGGAAATTGGCGGGTCATTCCCTCATCCCCAGACTCTGCTTCCTCCTCGGAAGACGTGTCAGTGGGATTAAGGAGGTCCTCAGTATTCCTTCCACCGCCTGACAATTTTCTCAGTCGACGCCAGCAGCGCCCGCCAGCACTATACACAGTGCAGGTAGAGCACCACTTTCCCCTCCTGAGACGCCTGACAGTTTGCCAGAATCTCTTGAGGCAGTCCGAAAGTCTTTTTCCATGGCTTCTCCGAACTCCCCACACCCGAGTTTTTGCTTCAGCCACTGCCTGAGCCGCATTCCGCTTGACCTGTCGATACCTGTCGGCTGCCTCCGGAGTCCCACAGGCTAACCAAGCCCGATAGGACTCCTTCTTCAGCCTGGTGGCTCCTTTCACCTCTGGTGTCCACCATTTGGTTCGGGATTACCACCACGGCAGGCACCAACCACCTTGCGACCGCAGCTCAATGCAGCAGCTTGGCGATGGAGACGCTGAACATGGTCCATTCGGACTCAATGTCCCCAGTCTCCCTCGGAATGCTGTTGAAGCTCTGCCGGAGGTGTGCGTTGAAGATCTCGCGGACTGGGGCCTCTGCTAGACGCTCCCAGCACACCCTCACTACACGCTTTAGGTGCACCGGGTCTGTCCAGCGTCCTCCCCGCCACCTGATCCAACTCACCACCAGGTGGTGATCAGTTGACAGCTCAGCCCCTCTCTTTACCCGAGTGTCCAGAACATATGGTCGCAGGTCTGGTGATATGATTACAAAATCGATCATCGGCCTGCGGCCTAGAGCATCCTGGTGCCACGTGCACTTATGGACACTCTTATGTTCGAACAAGGTGTTCGTTATGGCCAAACTGTGATTTGCACAGAAGTCCAATAACAAAACACCACTGGGTTCAGATCAGGGAGGCCGTTCCTCCCGATCACGCCCCTCAGGTCTCGCTGTCGTTACCCACGTGAGCATTGAAGTCTCCCAGCAGGACAACAGAGTCTCCAGGTGGGGCACCTTCCAGCACCACCCCCCCCCCCAGGGACTCTAAGAAGGCTGGGTACTCTGAACTGCCACTCGGCGCATAAGCACAGATAACAGTCAGGACCCGTTCCCCGACCCTGAGGCGCAGGGAACAAACCCTCTCATCCACCGGGAAAAACCCCAACGTGCGGCAGCAAGCCGAGGGATATTAGAATACCCACCCCAGCCCGCCGCCTCACCAGGGGCAACTCCAGACTGAGACAGAGTCCAGCCCCTCTCCAGGAGACTGGTTCCAGAGCCTGAGCCATGCGTGAGGTGAGCCCGACTATATCTAGCCGGTACTTCTCAACCTCACGCACTAACTCAGGCTCCTTCCCCACCAGAGAGGTGACATTCCATGTCCCTATTGCCAGTCTTGGCAGCCGGGATCAGTCCGCCAGGGCCTCCGCTCCTGGCCGCCGCCCGGCACACAATGCACCCGACCCCTATGGCGCCTCCTGCTGGTGGTGGGCCTGCGGGAGGATGGGCCCATGTCTCCTCTTCGGGCTGTGCCCGGCCGGGCCCCATGGACTAAGGCCCGCCACCAGGCGCTTCGCCTGGGCACCCTCCCGGGCCTGGCTCCAGGGCAAGGCCCCGTAACCCTATCCTGGGGAGGGTAAACTGTTCCCTCGATGTTCTCTTCATAAGGGTCTTCTGAATCGCTCTTTGTCTGGTCCCTCACCCAGGACCAATTTGCCATGGGAAACCCTACCAGGGGGCAAAAGCCCCCAGACAACATAGCCCCTGGGATCCCTGGGACACACAAACCCCTCCACCACGATAAGGTAGCGATTCATGGAGAGGAATCACATTATTATTATTATTGAGTTTTTTGACACTCACGGCCCTGACACTCACGGCCCCCCTCCTGGACCCCCTGCAGTTTGCATACAGAGCCAACAGGTCTGTAGACGACGCTATCAACATGGCTCTACACTTCATCCTGCAGCATCTGGACTCCCCAGGAACCTACGCCAGGATCCTGTTTGTGGACTTCAGCTCTGCCTTTAACACCATCCTTCCAGACCATCTCCAAGGCAAGCTTTCCCAGATGAATGTGCCTGATCTCATCTGCCGGTGGATCACTGACTTCCTGACGGACAGGAAGCAGCATGTGAGGCTGGGAAAGAATGTCTTGGACTCCCGGACCATCAGCACCCGCTCCCCTCAGGGCTGTGTTCTTTCTCCTCTGCTCTTCTCCCTGTACACCAACTGCTGCACCTCCACCCACCAGTCTGTCAAGCTAATCAAGTTTGCAGATGACACCACCGTTATTGGACTCATCTCGGATGGGGATGAGTCTGCCTACAGGAAGGAGGTTGAACGTCTGGTGTCCTGGTGCAGCCACAACAACCTGGTGCTGAATGCCCAGAAGACAGTGGAGATTATTGTGGACTTCAGGAAGCACACAGCCCCACTCCCCCCCATCATCCTGACTGACACCCACATCACCTCTGTGGACTCATTCCGCTTCCTGGGTACCACCATCACCCAGGATCTGAAGTGGGAGCCCACCATCACCTCCGTCATAAAGAAAGCCCAGCAGAGGATGTACTTCCTGAGGCAGCTGAAGAAATTCAACCTGCCAACATGGACGATGATGCAATTCTACACTGCAATCATCGAGTCCATCCTCACCTCCTCCATCACCGTGTGGTACGCTGGAGCCACTATCAAGGACAAGCAGAGACTGCAGCGTGTTGTGCGCTCTGCTGAGAAGGTGATTGGCTGCAGACTCCCATCTCTGCAGGACCTGTACACCTCAAGGACACTGGGGCGTGCAGCTCGGATCAAAGCTGACCCTTCTCACCCTGGACACAGTCTGTTTGACCTGCTCCCCTCAGGCAGGAGGCTCCGGTCCATTCGCACCAGAACCTCTCGCCATAAGAACAGTTTCTTCCCCTCTGCTGTTGGACTCATGAACAATATCCATATGGCTGTTCCCACCACTAACACATGACCCTACACTGTGTTCACTGCATCATTCCATGTTTGGACCTGATGATCACCTGCACCCATGTATATATCTATCTACTTAGCACTTTTAATTCTTTAATTCTTATTTTTATGTCTATTTAAGCGTTATATTACAGTATGTTTGTACCGCAGCAATTTCCTAATGTTGTAAACCTGCTCAACATTTGGCAATAAAACCCCTTCTGATTCTGATTCCTTTCCAGTCACCTTTCTCCCTCACTATGTGTTAATAGACCTCTCTGCACTGAATCATACTTGTTATTAATCTCTCTCTTCCACAGCATGTCTTTATCCTGTTTTCCTTCTCTCACCCCAACCGGTTGCAGCAGATGGCCCCGCCCCTCCCTGAGCCTGGTTCTGCCAGAGGTTTCTTCCTGTTAAAAGGGAGTTTTTCCTTCCCACTGTCGCCAAAGTGCTTGCTCATAGGGGGTCATATGATTGTTGGGTTTTTCTCTGTATCTATTATTGTGCAATATAAAGCAGCTTGAGGCGACTGTTGTTGTGATTTGGCGCTATATAAATAAAATTGAATTGAATTGAATTCAACTCATATGTCCATCTGTGCACACACTTACTTCTCCACAGTTCCATCACAAGTTCGCAGCCTGTTACAACTCAAAACAAAGAGGCAGCCTCTTTGTTTTGAGGCCGTTAGACCCACTTTAATGCTTTTACACAAGTGCAATAATCTTATGGGATACACTTATCCTGTGGTCTAGTACTTAACTATATATACATTTTAGACTGTTGATGAAATATCTAGAACATTTATAAAAACTTGATAATTTCTGATAAAAACTATCAGAAATTGAAGTAGAGTCTAGTCTGTTTACATTTGCTACTGTCTTAATGTGGGCGACTTCTTCACCGTTTATTTTTCTTTCAATAGAAAATGCAGGTAGTGTTGGCCAGATGAAGCCTCACCACCCCCTGGTGGTCAAAACCTTTATGGAATGATAAATAGATGCAATGACAAATTGCATCTATTTATCATTCCTCTTGGCTGCCTTACAACAGTGTCAGCGTGGGAGTAATAACTAGCAAGAAATAAAAACACCTTAATCTGAATTTTTGTGGTTTATTCTTTTGTTCATTTAATTTGTTGTTTAATAATGTGGAGGCAATAGTAATAGAAGATATCAATGTAAAATACTTGCCAGTATGCTTTCAGTCAGTGTTTAAACAGATGAGATGTTTATTTTAAAACCTTTACAGTGTGAATAGGAATACTGCAGTGAGGGTGACTTTATTTATTTTTATTTAAAAAATCATAGTTTTTCCACTGTGCTTGACTCAGCCAGTTTCTCTTTTTGGTAATAACCTCTCCAACTTTAGAAAAAAAAAGAAAAAAAACCCTCTTACGTGGTGCAGGAGGAAGCAGGGGTGTACAAGCATCCCACAGCAAGCCCGGTTTGGATATTTGCATCTCAGCCTAGATGATACCATAGAACAGGTGTTGTTGTTGTACCCTGGTTGCTTGGCATACAACAAATGCTTCACCTTGGAATGGAAAAGAACAAAAAAGAACGACTTGCGACTTATGTGTATTAATTTAGTGGGAGAAAGTGTTGCCATATAGGGGGAAACCCTTCTCCTTTCAGCATACTCCATGGTAACAACCTCGTCTATGTCAGATGTGAAACTCCAACAGGAACACTGACAAGCAAATTTTGCGCTTTATAAATGTCTATAAATCATAAATCACACCAAGGTGTTTTTTTTCTGTTCTCAAACTGATCTCCCTATTGGAGCTCAGTCTGGGAGGAGTTATTTTTTTCTCCTTATCTTTCCTCATGTGGTGCATTTTCCATTGTTATACCTCTCTGACCTGTCTTCCCCATGTGATGTTTTTGTGTAATGTATGTATGGTCGGAGGGTAAGATGGCGCCGCCATTGCGTGCAATAGGTCGGCAGCCTTAACATGAAATTTCCCCTTGTGGGACTAATAAAGGTATCTTATCTTATCTTATCTTATCAACACTCGAACCACCCGCTAAAACAGCGAGGCTTCAGACGTCATTAGTGACGTCACTCGCCCTTAAAGAAGCAAGCCTCGGCACGCGCTTGATAAAAGCCTTCCTGGATTTCTCGACACTCCGAAGCCTCGGCGCAGCGCGTCCCATCACTAATTCCAGGCTTCACTTTCGAAACGAATTTTTCCATTTTATCGGCTATCATTCGGCTGAACCCGGCACTGCTCGGGCATCCTCGTAATGGGCGTGCTCAAATGCGGTGCGTCTCAACCGGCGGTACAATCGGATGATCCCGGGCGGGCGGAGCCAATTAGGAGGAAACCGTACAGTTGGCTGACTCCTCCTAAGAAAACCGGCGACGAGCATCAGTACCCGGCAGTTTGATCGTTCATCTGTACCGCTTTCAACTCAACGTTACTGCAGCCTGATAAATCTCTTGAGCCAGTCTTAGGTCACTCACAAAAACCACACCAACACTTACTTCTAAACCAAGCGACACTTGTATGGTGCAATTTTAGAAATATCCGCCAAGGGCTTGGAGATTAACGTTTCAGAGAAATTGCTGCAGGATGGAGACGCAAATACATGTACCCGTGGGCTCGCCGGTAATTAGAAAAATCCCGGTGTTCGTGGACGAGCGCAACGTAACGGAAGGAGCGATGAAGCTCATTAAAGAGCTGAGACCGGCGTGGGACTCGAGCGACGTCAAGACCAAGGTAACGTTAGCCGCAAAGCTAGCTGTACTGATTATGCTAGGCTAGGAAAGGATTGACAGCTTTGCAGCATCACCGGCAAGCTAGTAGGAGGCCCGTGGCAACCTGACATGTCGCCTAGCTGGATTTATTTTATTGCACCGCATATAGTTGACTATTTCTATTTCTATTTTCTTTACCAACGAAGACGTTTAAATTTGTTTTGCTTTAGAGAAAATTTACACTTATAGGTTACCGTAGCTATCAAGGCGTTCTAATTCATTAGCAAACTTGCACCAGAACGTAGGATGTCCCAAAACTTGGTACGGTTCTTATCTGTAGTGTATGTCCAAGGTGCACACCACGTAGGGCACTTAAAGACGGTGTGAAAGCTGGTATAAGTCGCTCTGTCATCTTGGTGTCAGAGGGCAGCTGATGGTGGCGCGATGGTCAGTTTGATAAAGTAACACGGTGATGGCTAATTACTAGTTCAAAGGGACAGACTGTGTTACAGCAGGTCCCTGCACTTTGTGTTCATTTACAGCCTGCAGCGGATTGTTGTGTCTCGTTTCTTCCCAAATACATGTGTGTGAATCTTCATGATATTAGACACACTTGCTTTTGGACTTCAATGGAGTGTACATGTTGGAGGCCAAGATATACAGTCTCTTCTTTTAAATCGTTTAAATGTTTTCTTAAAAAATAGTACTAAAGAAGTGTGATTTTTTTTTTTTTTTTGTTGTAGTAAACAAATAACCGTTGGAAAAAACATCTTCCAGTTTTACTATGTCCACTACAGAGGACATAGTAAATAGGCTGAGCCTCAGGATAATATTGTTGTTGTTCCCATTTTATACAAGTAAAGTAAAAAACATTATTTTCTTTAAGTGTTTTAAAGTCTTTCATCTCTTCTTTGAACATTTCCTCAGCTACAAAAGCAGAGATTAAACATCAGCCCCAGTCATATGTATCTTATCACTGATGGGCATTAGCAAGCCAACATGTCTCTCTAGCTTTCAGGTGATGTCAGATTACTGGGACACGCCCACCTGAATGGCAAAACAGTACTCCAGCAATCATTTGAACTTCTTTGAGTTTAATTTGGCGTAATAGTTACTGTGCTACTGGATGCACTAATCAACATTTATTTATAGCTGCTGTAGATCGGGCACCAACACGTGAGCACACCTCTGCCAACCCTGCCTTACTGGTCAACTCCCACCAATCTTTGCTTCTCACCAGCAGTCCAGGCTGTTAGTGGCAGCTCATTTAAAATGTAAGAATGATTTACCTGACAATGGAAAAATACTTTACTGTTATGTCATAACATTAATGTCACAAATTATTATTACTGGAACTTTAGTGACCCTGCACTGTAAAAGTCTAAGTCAGCAAACCGTAAGATTTACATGTGGTCGTTTTTTTAAGCATGTTCTCCATCTCTCACAAGGCGGCGTTATTTACTCATCCAGATCGAAAATACATGTAGCTGTCGACCTTTGAAAACTTTTATCCTTTTATCCATACAAAAGTCATCTACTGTTATGGTATGTGGGCTGATGGTGATGCCAGCCATCTGAGAATACAAATTCAGATGCAGGCAGATAGGACATTGTTGGTTCTTTTAAAGGGGAAAGAATGAGATTGCAGATGTATGCTTTGCAAATGAGCTTTCTCCGAACTGTAGATAAGCTCTCCATTAGCATAGGAAGAGGAATTGAGTCATTTGGGAGGGGTTCAGAATAGAGCCCCTGTTCCTCCACATCAAAAGGAGTCAGTTGAGGCATTGCCTCCTGGGAAAGGTGTTTCAGCTGGGCATGTCCTACCTGGAGGAGGCACGGGGCAGACCAAGGACACGTTGGAGAGATTCTGTCTGTCGACTGGCCTGGAAACACCTCAATAAGTCCCCGGATAAACTGGAGGGCTCGCTGGTTGGTGAGAGGAAGATCTGGGCTCCCTGCTTAGCCTGGTGCCCCTGCATCCCATTATCAGATACTGGATGATTTATTCTTTCGTTATGTTAGATCTGAACTTTTATTGAATGGTTGTCATGAATTTTCAAAAAGTGGAAATCATTTTGTGTTGATAGAGCGATCAGGCCTGAGAGTCAACAGGAGAAAAATTGTATTGATCTTAATTTTTAGCAGGTTCATCTTTTTGTAGCACCTTATTTGTTTATTTTTATTGTTTTTGAATACATCTCTAATTCCATTTTTTTCTGACCCTCATCCTGCTGCAACAAGTGAATTTCCCTACTGTGGGATTAAAATCTATATCTAATATTTGCAAATTAACTTTGCATTAAACAGGGGATTAAAAGGTTGGAAATAAAGCCTTGATGTTGATTTACAAAGTTAAAGGGAACTCTTATATGGAATTCATCGTTATTGGCCTACCTCAGTTTTGTGCTTTTGTTTATTTTTTGATGTGGGATGATAATAACAATGTGCTTTAATAATACAGGCCAAGAGCTAAACATCCACCCCTATAACAACGTCATGAAATACTGTACCATTGGGTATGTAGACAATGGTGCTTATCAGCACGTTTATTCATTGTAATATAATAACAGTTGGTGGCAGATGTGGTTCCAAGAAGTCTTTTTAAAAGCTTTCCCTAGAAGTGTGGTGGTGTTAGGTAGTCCACAGAGACTTGACTCGTCAGGGAAAGGAAAATGCATAATTGATTCCAGGTAAAAGGATCTAGTAACTGATGTATCGTAGCTGGGTCAAAGTTTTTGGAGCAGTGAGCACTACAGAACTGTTAAAGGTCTCCAGTGGCACAGTCTAAGCCCAGCTGCTTCAGCCCTGTATTTATATCCTGGTTACTCCTCTCCCTGGGCCTCGCACAACAGCCACCTGCGGCTGAGGATGTGACCGTGTTTACCTAGACTTTTCCAGGCCAGACTGGCAAAACTTCTCTCAATGACTACCACTCTGACCGTGGATTTATACACCTGCACAGCTGACGGGAAGACCTGACCGGCCCTGCCACCTGGACAGGGAGATTTTTATTGTCCATTGCCAAACATCCACACAATTCCTGAAAATGGCAGAGCGCCTGCAGCGACAGAGAAATGGTCTCCTCTTACAAGTTTCACATAATAAAGACTCAAAACATTCATGTCAATCAAAGGAAACCTGTTCCAGCCTGTATAGTGAGGTCACCCTACAGGGACCCGGTTATTGGTAGTGGGGTGGTTGTGGGGTGGGGGGATGCCACCATCAATGTCCCATGCAAGCAGTATATGGCAAAATGTTTACCTCTGTCTGGGTCCAAGCTTATCGCTGTCTGTCGATGTATTGATCGTAGGTCTTAGCAGCGTATTGTGTGGCGGGCAGAAGGGATCAGTCACGTTTTGGCAAAGGCGTGTATGCTTGTGTATGAATGGTCATAACAGGGATGCCTGTCGCCCATCTTTGTGGTGAGCCACGTGCGGAATGCCAGATATGCGTGAGTGAGCGTCTGGTCCTTGGGGGGAGATGCAGGCAGCGTGTATGTTGTTATTGTGTCCGCTGCAGCGGGACGGACCGGCCCACCGCTGTCCACTGGAGCCACGCTGTCACTCCGATTTTTTTTTAAGGCTAAGTTTCAGACACACAAGGCTTTTTGCTGACTTTTCACTTTAGAAAACTCTTCATTTTAGAAAAAGCATTTGACTCAGCTTGTTGACAGCATCACTCTTTAAGACTCGTCAGGTGACGTGCAGGAAGTCTTCATGTAAACCAGTGATATGAAGGAACACTCGGGGTGTTTTTACACCTACGCTGTTCAGTACGTTTAAATTGAGTTAGTTTTCCCAACTGGTGCAGTTTGTTTGTGTAGATGTGAACATAGTAACTGCACTCATATGTGGACCAAAACAACCAAAGTTTGTTTACAGTTTGTTTACAGTTTGTTTACAGTTCATTTACAGTGTGAACGTGAGCTGATATGAAACAAATACCGGGTGTACATTACAAGTTTGAGCTTAAAAAAACATCCTGTAGCCAGATGGATAAAATCACCAGTTAACCTTTGGACTGTGGGAGGAAGTCAGAATACATGGAGAGCACCCACGCAGGCACTAGCAGAACATGCAAGATCCACACAGTTAATGGATTTGAACCCTGGACCTTCTTGCTGTGACGTGACCGTTATAACTACTGCTACACCGTACCGTCCAGGATGTTATGACCAAGATAGAAATGTTTCCTCTTAGACTAAAGGGAGTAACTCAGTAAAATGTTGGGTATGTCATCAGCGTCATCAGCGTAAGGGCACAAGTGGGCTTGGTAGATGCCACACAAACACTCAACCACTTGACGAGAACATGGTGGCGGATGACTCTATCTGAGGACTATATCTGTGCAGTCCGCTGCAGAGGGCTGTTGAACCACTACACTCTGTAGTGTGCATTCATTTTTGATGAGGGTTTTATGCCCTACTGTAATATCCCTCTCCATGTCCCTGTCCATACACTGCTCTTGCTAACACAGACTGACCAACCCTGTTCTTATGTTCTTGTACAACTATTATTCAAACAAAATCTTAGTAAGATGACTTAAAAACCGCTTCAGCATTTAGCTCAAGTCTTCTGTGAACCCTGCTGCAGCGTTCTGACACATTCATCTCATGTAGGTCAAAGCTGTATGGTGTCTTCAGTGTTGATGTTGACTTAGAGGTAACTAATAGCTTTAAGGAAAACACACCTGAAGCACCATGGCGCTGTATAATCAGAGGCTCTGTGTGAGATGAGATGTGGTTTCATCTTTTTCCAGCTCTTCACCGATGGAACCACCAACAAGCTAGTGGGCTGCTACGTGGACGACAGTCCAGATGACGTAGTCCTGGTCCGAGTATATGGAAACAAAACAGAGCTGATTGTGGACCGAGACAATGAGCTTAAGAGCTTTCAGGTAGTGTTGCCGAGTCCTAAATTAATTAATTTAAGCAGTTGTTTGCTCCTACCTCATTCTCATCTTTTTGTGTGTCTCCTAGGTGCTGCATGCTAACGGTTGTGCTCCTCGCCTCTACTGCACCTTTCTAAATGGCATCTGCTATGAGTTCATGCAGGGAGATGCACTGGGAACGCAGGATGTCAGAGATCCTACTCTGCTCAGGTGTGATGTTGTCACGGCAATGTTTAAATGGGTTTTTTGAGTTTACTCAAAGATGGTGAAAATTTTAACATCAGTGGTTTTCTGCCTAAAACAACAAAGATTAAACACATGGAGAAATGCACAGGACACACAAATAAAGAACTGTATAATGAAGAAAACGGACAATTCCACAAGGTTCTGAGCTGAATTGCAACATTTAGAGGGAATGCTTTATCTGGTAACACAATGTTTTGACTGTGAAAAGGTCTTCCCATTGTGGAAGTCAGCTCTGTGTAGTGAACATTATGTATTTTCTTGTTTTAATTCAACTATCTCCAGGAACTCTATAACCAAAATTTGTCCTTGTAGATAAATGAAGTAGGACACTCTGCCATTGTACTGTGGGAATTTTTTATAACTAGATACTAATGGTCTGTAGTTGAACTCTTGCCACGACTGTAACCTTGTTCTGTCTGTCTCCTCTCAGGCTGATAGCCAGGGAAATGGCTCGTATCCACGCCATCCATGCACACAATGGCTGCATCCCCAAACCCAACCTCTGGATCAAGATGCGGAAATATTTCTCGCTTGTAGCCACAGAATTCACAGAGCAAGCCTCCAACATCAGGTGAGCTCCTGCTTCTCAGCTTTCATAGCTCAAAGTTAAGGTTATCATTATCGCCGTGATAATCATGCAAATAGTCCATAAAGCCCAGCATGAGTTTCCTGTTAAACGAGGACACAAGCTGTTTGCATAGAGCCTGAAATATTCTGCAAGTTCTCTCTGATGAAGCAGTGGGGTAGTTGGGCTTTGTTTGCATAAAAAATGACAGAGATAACTGCAAAACACGTACGACTGTATCCTGTGCGGTTCATGTATTGATGTCCAAATATAAACTTTAACATTATTTCCAGGGTTTGAAGGCTAACAAATGTTCCTGTTGGCACAGCACTGTCCATTAGAGAATGCGTTAGCAATTAAGACTGTCATGCAGCTGAAATACTCGGCACCGACTCAAGTTCTCTTTTTTTTTTTTCCAGTTTTGTTTAAAAAGCATGTAGGACTAAATAAGCAATACACCTTAGCTAGTCTCAGTAGAAGAGAGTTAGTTCCATTGCAAGCACACATACTGCAAAGTCACATGATTTGACTGCATATGGAATATAACCCAAATAACAAGTCTGCAGAGAGAAGTAAACATGTGCTAAGGTCAGACACTGGGCAGAATTAACCTATGACACAATAATGTTATTGATATGCTAATTAGCTCATTACAACAATGGAGCAAGCTTTATATTTCTACTGAAATATGTCAAAACAGCATGGAGACAGTAAACTTTTAAATCTTATCTTTGTGTTTTATATTAATGAAATATCGTTGACTTGTAGCTTTAGCATAAAACTGAACACATAGCTTGCAGCACAGAAAACACCAAGATATTTGTCAGCCAAAAGATGAGATGTAATAGAGATGTAATTTCCCACCGTTACCTAGAAGTGTGTTTAATGAAAATGTAAATTCATCTCTATATAATCAGGAGGATAGCATGGCAGAGACATGTGGAGCAGATAAAGTATACCATTTTATAACCTGGCCAGCTGCCCAGTCCCAGCTAATATCTTTGTTCTCTTCCCTGTTAGATTACGTCCAGCATGTGGCTTATATAACTGTAACAATAATAGCAGACTGGATTAGGGAGTGTTTGGCATTCAGTGGGCCAGCAGATGTTTGCTTAGCTCGGCCTATCAGATCACTTTATCCCGTCCCTGGTAACACAGACAGCTAGAGTGCCCTGGTCCTGGACAGCAGACACTTGTTGCACACTGCTGTCTGAGAAGTCCTCACATTGCGCTTCATTTTAATAGGCCAGTGTTATTTGTAGCATTTAGTCTAAATCAGAATCATTTCAGTAACATTTCCTCTGTGGATGACATGTTGGATGAGTTAAGTTTGCGTGAGTCTCAGAGAGAGAGCTAGCTAGATGGAAATCTGAGAGGAAAGGGTGTGTCCTGTGTGCACACTGGTTTTCTCTGAGCTCAGACTGTCTTCAGGCTGATACTGGAGTAATCCACATAAGCCCATTACATTTAACAAAGGGGTTTCTACTCAGCACTCTTAGCTTTTGCTTGAGTGAGACTACCTTAGCTCTTTCTCTGCTATCCAGTAAGACCACCTTTGGACTACCATCAAGCCAAATCTGCTGCTCGTCCGATTAGATCAGACTACACAATCTTAGCTGGGCTGAACCCTTTATGATGCGTGAATCCTCAGTAGGTTTGTGTCATGTGCACACAGATGAAAAGAGCAAAGATTTATATAAATATTGGTGCAGGATATGCATGAATGTTGATTTCAAGTACAGTGTGGAATAAATCGCAGATCAGATCTTGGTAGTCGGGTCTGAAAACTCAATAAATGAGGTGTAATGTAGCCGTAATAACAGTGACTCCAGCACCAGGAGGGTCCACTGAGAACTTGTTTCTCTGCAACTGTGTTCCCAGGAGTCAGCAGGCCAGAGCCCCACTGAGCTCGTGTGCTGCCTGTGCATGTCGCCCTCAGTTGTTTTCATTTCACACATGTTCCCACTTGGCAATGATACCAAAACAATGAAAGGCATTTTATTTTGGTGAAAAACAGCCGGTGAAAGTACTCCTGTCATACTTACTTAACAGGTGGACACAGTGTTGTGTGTGCAGCTTTTCTGAATGGTTGTCACAACACAACAATATGCACGACTACGCTGACCTTCTCTCCATTTCCTTCCCTGTCCAGAATACAGCAGGAAGTTCCCAGCAAGGTGGTGCTGGAGCAGGAGATGGTTTGGATGAAGGAGCATCTTTCTACACTGGGCTCACCTGTGGTGCTCTGTCACAACGACCTGCTCTGCAAGAACATCATCCACAACAGCAAAGAGGGTAAGTGTCTGAGCCTTAATCTGAGCTTCTCGTCTCACGGCTGTGATTCTATTTTACATCCAGAATGATCAGCAGCACTGCTAACTTCACTCCCCACACTGCCCCCACTCCAGTGGATCATTGACAGCTGGATCACTAAAAGTGAGGCATGTTTTACTAACTGCCTGCACCAGCACAAAACCATCTTTTGGTGTTAACATGCAAAGGTTGGGAGTTACTAAGGTAATGCTTTATTTGCATAATATTTCCCTTTTAGTATAACTTTTACAGTTGTTCCCTTTTATTCTTTAGGCAGTCTGCGCTAACATTTATAGAAATGGCCTTGGGCTTTGAGGAGCTTCAAAACAGACAGATAGTTGTCACATGCGTTCGCCAAGCTGTGGTACAAAATACTAAGAATTCTAGTATTTTGTACCACAGCTTGGCTAACGCAAACAGCTGGACAAATTAGCATGAATCCCACAATAGCTGACTACGTTAGCATTAGCCATGATGCACAGTGC
Source organism: Oreochromis aureus (assembly GCF_013358895.1). NCBI lineage: Eukaryota > Metazoa > Chordata > Actinopteri > Cichliformes > Cichlidae > Oreochromis > Oreochromis aureus. Next base: position 7,212,662 of record NC_052946.1, on the reverse strand, counting down.
AGCATGCTGATAACCATCAATGACCGGAAAAGGATTTGTGTGCTCTACAAATTAACAAGAAACACCCATAAACAAATATTATATATGTTAATTTGGTTTCTGGGAGAAAAAGCATTTGCCTGTTAGCAAATTAATTCAGCTGTAATGTTAGCATTCACAATAACTAGGGTTCATCTGTACTACAATTGTACTACAATTCAAAAAGTTCTCTATTGTAGGATCAAGAAACACATGCGGCGTGAAACAAGAAGCAAAACAGAAAAAAAATAAATGAGTGTGATGTGTATATTTATGCTTGTGCACAAGTTGCAGTGGTTTCATTAACATTGCATTCATCGGGCTCCTCCAAAATGCTGCTTGGTCGGGTCTGCTGATATATATTTTGGGTTTATATAGTGCAACTGTTTGTAATAAAACAGACTTTATCTACGGACTCAACTCAGGATTCATATAAAGGACTACTCCCTGCTCCGTCCCCATCAGTTTGAGAAATTAAAAAAACCTTTGCTTAGACTATATGCAACAAGCTGTGCATATGTTGTTAGTAAGTTATTGTTGGCAGCATTTACTGTCATACATGGGCGTATTGTTACTAAATCACCTGTGGAGCCACAAGCATTATTCAGTTTTTGTAGATTCATGCTAATTTGCCCAGCTAAGTCTGTCTATCTGGTCTTAGTATATCTGCTCCTTGTCTATAGTAACGACAGACTGTTGTTACTATAGACAAAGATCAAAGATTTGCAGTTTTTCAGTGCATTCATGTAAATTGCCATGAATGTTGCACAGGTGTTGTCCACTGGCTCTTGTTCCGGTCATCCAGGTGTAGATGACTGGTGTACAGTTTGACCAACAAGTCCCTCCAGTGCGTCTAATAGTCGCACTGGAGGTGCTGGTCAGCTTGAGACAGCAGGAAGAAGAGGGATTATGTGACTACATAATCCCTCTTCTTCCTGCTGTCTCAAGCTGACCATCAAAAACAATCCCTGCCCCAACAAAGGAACATTAACTGAAGCGCACAGTAGTTCCATGTAAAGAGACTCTTCAGGTTCAGTCAGTAGCACTTGAGTGAAGAGGCAGCAGAACTAGCAGGCTTTTTAACGGTCTCTGACTTTGTCTGTCATGTGACTGTGCACTGCATTTGGCGGCAGTACCTGAAGAGTGTGCCATATTGCTTCCCTTCAGCTTTGCTGTAAATGACCACGTGCATAATAATGTACTGTACGTGTTACGCGTTCTCTGGTCTCCTTAAGGTCATGTGCGCTTCATCGACTATGAGTACTCCAGCTACAACTACCAGGCCTTTGACATCGGCAACCACTTCAATGAATTTGCAGGTCAGCAAAAGCACAGTGTGATTTACGCGAGTTAGCTATGCGTTCATGGCGCACAGCTTATCCTTCAACTGCATGTCCATGTGTTTGTTCAGGCATGACTGAGCCGGACTATGGACTCTATCCTAGTCGGGAGATGCAAATGGAGTGGCTTAAGGTGTATCTGCAGGCTTACAAACTCTTCACCAAGAACACAGAGGAGGTCAGCCAGCGAGAGCTAGAGACGCTCTACGTTCAGGTCAACAAGTTTGCTCTGGTGAGACAGATGTTAACAGATGCACAGAGTATCTCTTGCAAGCTCAACCCTGCTGTTTCATGGTACACATCTGATATCTCATTTGTTTTTTCTCAAGGCTTCTCACTTCTTTTGGGGTTTCTGGGCTCTCATCCAAGCCAAATACTCCTCCATCGATTTTGACTTCCTGGGGTAAGTGTGCGTGTGTGAAGTGTTAGCACTAAGCATCATGACTGTATGCGCACACATACACAGAGATGCACACACCACCACATCCATGCAGATGAGTTATGCAAGTCATGGTTGAATGTGTTTGGGAATGTGGCAAAGGTTCACCAATCTGCCAAAAATTGTGTCCACAAACTTTTTTATCTTATCTACAGAACACAATATGTAACATTCCAAGAAGAAATCTTAGAGAAGAGACATCTCTGTGCAAGCGACAAAGTCAAAAATCAGTCCTTTCTGTCTCTCTGTCTGCAGGTACGCCGTGCTACGTTTCAACCAGTACTTCAAGACTAAACCTGCAGTGATGGCCATGCAGATCCCAGAGTGAGAGGAGGCGAAGGAAGCCAGAAGGACGAGGAGAGGAGCCCAGAAGGAGGTGTGTTTGAAGGTTAAATGCTGGGACTTCCTCTCACATGAGGACGCTTCTGTGAGCCAGCTGTGATGGACCACTCCTCGGTCAGCCTGGCATCCTTTTCCTGCAACAAGCGCAATTACTCTTTGATTCCTCCAAACTTTAGCTCCACGTATGTCACCGCTGTAGCCCGAGAACGACAAAACTTCCACGTGTGTATGTGTGCAAGTGCATTCGTCTGCGTTTCTAATATATGTTGAAAAACCGTCACGCTTTTCCTCTTAGAGCAGTTGAACCAGGCGTAGAGAGGTCTGTGTTTGGGATCGGACACCAAAATGTTCCACAACGCTGGTAATGATGTCACAAGAGGAAGGAGAGGGTAGAGGAGTGTCAGGATGATGGTTTGTTTTCTGAAACTGACTACAGGTGCAGCCTGGTGTTAGTCACATTGTATGTGTGTGTGTCTCGTGTGTGTTCCTTCCTCTGTCTCTACATATTTTAACACATTGTGACCTTTTCTCATGTTTTTTTCCATCATCAAGTGCCCGTAGCTTTCTGCACTGAGCTTTCCTCGGGGTGTCCTTTCCTGTGCCCTCTGTTTTTCCTGTTGAAGCACTTTCAGCTTCTTTCACCACATCTTCCAGTAATTCACAGCGCTGCTGCTGCTTATGCTGCTAGAGTTGTAAGACTTGTCTGCGTGTCAGTTGGTGTTTTATGCCAAACGCCACATATGTGGAACAGCAAATGGAAAGCTTTAGGTTGACTCACTGTTAAAGCTAAATGTGCATTTATTTATTTGTATTTAACATCTCAGGTTAACAACTCTTTGGAAAGTGGTACTGAAGGAGGTGGAGGGGATGGCTACAAAGACGAGACCTCTGTGTGTGTTCCTGTCCTCAAGCATTATTTCCACCTTTTTGACTTTTATGGTTACAGCGCATCGCTCTGTTAAATTTTCCATTTAAGGTTTCCAGACATTTTGGAAAGTCACCACCTCTGTCACCCTCCTTGTGCCATGTCCTCCTCTCCCTTTATACCCTTTTATCTTTGATCGCCCACCAGTTCCCAGTTTTGGTCTTTGGTTGCTTCTCCCTTTACTCTGCAGAGGTTTATGCATCTGTTTTTCAAACCGTCCTGAAATCATAGCCCAGTCTCAGGCCCATGCTGTAATCCACTCTATTCATCTCAGATTTAGAGTCAAAACTTCTTACATAATTACATATTGCAAAAGTTTTTATCTGGGGTCAAATCAAGTGGCGCTTTCAAAAAGATTCTGGAGTGGGTTAGCTGGGGGGGGTGTCTGTCACGAGATCAGCTACTATTTTCCTGGGAAAAAGATCTGACTCTGAAAGACGGAGAAATCATTAACGCACAAAAGTACTTACAGCTTAGAAAGCAGGCTTCTTTGAAATCTAGCTAGTCTGTTTGTTATTTATTAAAAATTTTTCTGCTTAACTTTTGACTGAACACGTAACTAAGCAGAAACGTATCTGTTCAAGGCTGCCACCTTTTTCAAGAGACCGGTTCAGACAGATTGAGTGTAATTTGAAACATAGACTGTATAAAAAAGATGGATGTAATGTGATGTAATGCACTGTGATGTCAGCCATTGGTGAGCAGAGTCTCATTTTGAAGTCTCAAGTTCTTTCTGAGATGTGGCTCACAGATTTGTCAGTCATATACAAAATCATACAGTACTGTAGTTAACTTCTGACTCAATAATAACTAGTAATTATTGAATAATGAATAACTATTCAGACAATAAAGTCATCAATGATATGTTTACAGAGTTCACAAACTAAGTTTTTCCAGAGGCTTCTAAGCAGTTGGATGTCTTTTTGCAACCTCCCCGCTGGGCATCCCAATCACTGCAGGGCATCCCAGTGCAAAACTCGAGGGTAGAGCTGGTGGGGTTGAACCTCTCGTTTCCATCACCGTTGGCCAAACTTGGCTAAAAGCAGAGCAGAACTGGCAGCTTTCTAAAGAAGTCATGGGGTGTTACTCCTTGGCACCAAAGAGGGAGCTCTGACCTTTGTCCTCCACTGCTGGTGTCGTGTAACTGGAAGGCTTAATAATTCACCAGCTAAGCTGCAGGAGAGAGGGACTAAAGCATGTTAATGGCTTTCATTCAGAACAGTTAACCCGAGAGCGATTTTCTGAGGGTTGCTGTTAATATCTGAAGTCTTTAATCGTTCTTAACTTTAGGTAAAATAATTCTCTTCTCCTCAGTGTGAATAAGAACTGATTTTAATACAATACAAAACTCACTGGGTTTAAAAGTTATTGATGCATACACTGGCACATATTCAGGAGTCTTTTACTTCACTTAGTGAATTTTATTATTTAAATGTTATCAAAAGAGTTATTTTATGCCACTAACAGTGAAGTAATCAGCTTGGTGCATTTGCAAAGGCCACATTGGTGAATTTGCTGCCTGAACACACAATTCTAATACCCAGGTAGGACGTCAGCCAGGATAAAGAGGGCATTCGCACTCCATGAACACCGAGTGAATATCTCCATTCCCTTCAGAGGACACTGGTACAGTCTGCGGACTGCTTTTTGAAGGGAAGGCATTTTAGGTTCCTGTAACATTGTATCTTATACGCTAACAGAAGATGAAGCTGAATGTGTGGGAGATGAACTGAAGACACATTCCAACAAATCTTTGCATTTATTTAGCAGCTGTTTGGATCTTTGGTCACCTTACCCACTGCTTCAGTATCATCCATTAAAGATGCAGTGTTCAGATTTCATGTGGCCAAATAGAACAAATTAAAAAAAAACAACTAGCCTGGACAAATAGACCAAATAAAAAAATGTTTGACTTTATTTATTTGCACAAGTCTTTCACTGCTCTCAGTCTGTGAGTACACTTCCTCAAACAGGGAGTGGAGACAGAGATGGCTAATGTGAGATAAGACACCATTAACTGAGCTGTCAACACATTATCTCAACTGTGATAAATCCATCCAACCAGTGTTAAAACGAACGTGACAAGAAAGAGAAGCCAGGAAACCTGCTGTTCCTGATATTTGATCCACGATATTGACACAATATTGCATCCGTATTCACAATGCTGCAACAACTTTTTCTCTTTAGACTGGGCGCTGGGTAAGGTGACGGCAAACAGAAAATGAGCTTGACTCTGATCCCCAATTCCAGACAAATGCATCCATTTCATGTGTTTTTGTGTCGACTGCTGAGACCAGCTGTCTGAATTTGCTGTTCCACGCTGGCCATTGAAACGGTTCACTGTCGTCGTGTCGTCACTTTATACGGTTGTTTTAAAATCAGTTTGTTTATTATTGATTCTAACGTTGCATTCCACACTTTCTTAGTTTGTTGCAGTCCAGTCATACCAAAACGGTTAGCTTCAGTTTGCATTGCATTTAATTTGAGATTAACTATTTTTGTGTGTGTGAATGTACTAACTTAATTATACAAAATACTGTACAGAAAACTGACTTTTTTTTCTTTGTATGCTGACATATACTTTGTGTAAGTGCTTTGACTTGAAAGGTAGAGCGCTGTGTAAAAGGCCGCAGTGCTTGGTTTGCAGATGTGACTTTGTAAATGTACTCATCCACTGCTAAAGGAGATGATGATGGGGGATGTAAATATTGTAAGAAATACTGTGAAAAGCTTACTGTACAGTGATCCTTCACACCTCTGTAGGAGTGGCAAGATTATTTAACTGTTGTTAGTAAATATTTCCATTAAAAAGAATGAAATGGTATTAAAAGACCTTGTTTGGCTTTTGATTTGTCCTGTTATGTACTAGCATGTGACTTGTTGATTTGTCGGTTGCCTCAGCTGACCCTGTGAATTTGGCCCTGATGGGAGGAAGGAACTACAAAACTTGTGCTGGGGGACATCCTGCCAAAACACACAGACTATGTTAATGATCCCTAACTTCCCTAGGAGTGGAGCCTTTCACACCTTTTTTGTTTTACCCACATGAGAAAAAAAATGCATCCTCCTAAGGTTTTATGTATCAGGACATATTAAAAATCTTATGGTCCTTAGCGGGTCTGAAAAATAAGTGTAAACAACTTTGGATGAATAATACATGACATGTAACACTGTGTTATTAGTGATTTAAGAAAAACCTTACTGCTTCTGTGGGAATGAAGAGGCCAAGAAGTAGCCTGCTGTGGTTACCTTAGTAAAACCTTAACTGTGGGCAGTTTTTGTGCCAAAGAAAAACCACAATCTTCCCAGAATTGGACATCCCAGCAATTTAACTCCAAATTCAGACTGTGCCATTCTCTGAGGAACTGCCAAAAGTATTCACTCAGCCATCCAAACCACTGAATTCAGGCGTTCCACTCATTTCTGTGGCCGCAGGATAAAATCAAGCAGCTCGGCATTCGGACTGCTTCAACAAACGTGTGAAAGAACGGGTCGCTCTCAGAAGCTCGGTGAATTCCAGCGTGGTACCGTGATAGGATACCACCCGTGCAACGATTCCAATTATGAAATGTCCTCGTTACTAAATATTCCACAGACAACTGTTGTAAACAAAGTGGAAGCGACTGGGGATGAAAGCAACTCAGCCAAAAAGTAGTAGGCCATGTGAAATCACAGAGCAGCGTCACCAGATGCTGAGGTGTAAAAGTCCAGAGGTCATTAACTTTCTGCAGAGTTAATCGCTGTATACAGATCTGTATACAGATCTCCAAACTTCACGTGTCCTTCAGATCAGCGGTCCCCAACCCCCGGGCCACGGCGGCTCGGGTGTGAAATGTATGGTTTTATCGGTTTTTACCGTTAACTCGGTTCCCCTGGGTCTTTTTCCGTGTGTTATGAATAAATCTTCTGGGGGTTTTTTTGGTACCGGCCGCGTTTAAAATAAAACCAGTACCGGTACTGGTTTTATTTTGTTGTATTTTACCGCGACACCTTAAAGGCCGGTCCGTGAAATTATTGTCAGACATAAACCTGTCCATGGCGCAAAAAAAGGTTTGGGACCGCTGCTCTACGCGATGTTCATGCAAAGTTTCATCCGCTCGTCCAGGCCGAAATGAAGAACATAGATACACTTTGAATAGTATAGTATAATCAGTAGCGGTTTTAGATACGGGCGACATCACGGGCATCGGCAAAAAAAAAAAAAATTGCTCGTACTCATGCTGCCCCGACATCATGCCAGCGCATACTGGGAATGTCATAGGCACCGATCGGTTTTCTATCGTCCATTTGCTGGGAGTAAGGGCGCCCTCTGTTTGCGAGGTGCGCCTGCTGCTTGCGGCACAGGGAGGAGAGGGCGGGGCGGCGGGGGATTCTCTGGCTTGCTGGAGCAGCAAAAATTACCAACTCGCAAAATAAAACAAAATAAAAACAAACCAACAAATACGAAAACACCAGACATTATGATACAAACTTATAATTTGCACCGATGTTTTTTCAAAATTCTATACGCGAAAAGTGAGCGCGAGAGCCCTCGGTGCGCCTGCTCGCTGCTGAAGTCAAAGTAAACTTTGTCTTCTCCGCTACATACAGTCCAGTATATAGAGAGACGAGACGACGAGGCTCCAGTTACAGCAGTGCAAGTAAACGAACAATAAATATTTAAGAGTAAAAAAATAAATATACACTTTAGGACTCGGGGTAAAGGGATCAATAACAATTTAAAATGTATATTTTATATTTTGTTGATTTAAAGTCTCACACACAACCCATTTTTAAAGTTTAAAAAAAAGAGAAAAGAAGAGGAGGCGTGTAGCGACTTCCACAGTCACTAGAGGCCGGGGACTGAGCCTGCCTATTTGCCTGACGCGCTGTCAACTTTACGCAATAATGCGAGAGGTGGAATTGCTTCCTTGTTTATTAAAGTGCTTGAAAAGTTTACAGAGCAATGTGATCGGCTCGCGATTCAAACTCTTAAAACATCACAGGCTCTAATGCAACAAGGGGAAACTCGTTGTGCTGCGGTCAACAAAAACTACGGCTACCCAACCCTGCTCTGTCAAAATCAAACCAGTGAATGACAGACTGACAACGCCCTCTTAATGTCACCGCTACCACCCACGTGACTCCCGTTACACATCACCATAGCAACCAAACAAATGAAAACCCAGTGATCATTAAAATTCAATACATTTAATTATGGCTCCTACAAGGAGAAACGAGCAAAAGATACAGGTAAGCAGATGTATCATTGGATAATGGGGGTGTTCGCCCAGGGCGCCAAACAGGCTAGGACCGCCACTGAGTATAATGACACACAGGCCTAATTTAACCGAAAAGATTGTTTATAAATAGAAAGTGATATAAGATGCTTAGTCTAGTCGTGCTTAACAACAGTAACAGTAACAACAGTCGTGCTTACAGCCAGAGTAAAAAGAGTGCACACCATGTACCACCTAAAAGGTTTTGCTTATCATCAGGACATAATAAAAATTATCTAGTCTGTACCAGGTCATAAAAGTCGGTAAAAACATTCTGAGGTGAACAACAACAACTCTCTATATATTATGCCCTGTCTTTATTTATTTAGCAAAACTAAAGCAGAAATGCAGAAACAAAGTGTGTAAAATAAATAAATAAATTCTAATATGCTCCCACGATTCAACAGCTTGTCAAAGCAGCAACAACTCGATGTAAATGGGGGTTTTTTTTGTCTCAGTCTCTCGAGTCGTTATGAAGGAATTTTGGCCCACTTCCACTTTAAGAGGAAAAGTTACAGTTTAAGCCTGCAAATTTACTTGTATACAAAGAAATACCCCCAGATCGGCTTTTATATAAAACTTATACTTTTTAAGTAACAATTTAACTGTTTGGGTTTTTTTGTTTGTTTTTTAAAGAAAGGAAAATAATAATCTGATTTCCATTTGTGAAAAGAAAATCTTTTTTGAAAATATAAAGCGCCTTGAAGCAACTGATGTTGGGATTTGGTCCTGTATAAATAAAACTGAATTGAACTGAACTGAATTGAATTGAAGACTTGAGACGTCTGAAGGATCTTGCAGGAATAGTGATGCTGTTTTCCAACATACTGAACAGTAGACAGTGATTTCATAGCTGTTGGTGTCTGGATGAATGTCAGGCATGCAGGCTGACTGAACATTGAGGCTGGAACTCATGAGTGAGCATTGACACTGGCAAGAAAGAGACAGACACAGGAACAAGAAAATCAGAAGAAACAATGTGAGAGCCCAAAAGGGGTTTTCTTGTGTTCTCAGCAACTGCAGTTGATAACAAGCTGCAACTGTATTTAGCTGGCAGCCACGCTGGCCCTGTCCAGCAGATGGCGACACTGGCACACTAAAGGAGCAGTCACTACCGAACACACTGCAGACTCAATTGTAGGCTGATGCGGTTTGAATGATATATATTGGCTTCAACTGTCATAATTGTCTATGAATGGGCATTTATGTTGACTTTCACGTGGTTATATTGGAATCCATCAGAATATGATGGAGCTGGTTAAAGGGGTACCAGGTTGGGAATTTGTATTAATTCAGTAAATGTCCTCTCAAAGATAATAAAAACAAACAAACAAAAAAACCATGCCAGTCTGTTTCTGTGTGTGTATGTCCAGCTACACACAGACTGGAGCAAGCAGGAGTCTACTAAAATATGATAGCCAGTGTAGAATTACAGGAATTATTTTACGGTTACTGTTCATAACCATCATCTTTATCATTGCATTAATTATCATTTCATCAAAATATTTATTGAAGTTGTTGGCATTATGTTATAATTTGTATTACAGGGGTTATCATAATCACATATTAACATGTTTATTACAGGTGCAGTTAGAACCACTTTAAATCGTTGAGTTAAATCTATAATCTTAAAAGCTTATATGCTGATTATATGGTTACAGTAAAAATAATAGTGGAGCAAAGGCCTGAATGTATTCAGCAACATGTGGCACTAGAGTTTACTTGACAACAGGTGACGGAAGGAGGACAAGTCCATGGGGACCTCATCACCATATTTGGAAAAGGATGCCAGAAAGGGGAACTCCTGTGTCTGCATTTATCTCTTAGAATTGATCATTGTCTGTAAAAGAGGCAAACAATGTTCTTAAGATGCAAATTATGTGCTTGTAAACACAAGAGGGGGCGTTATAATACCCTGATGTTATAAAAGCAATCTGAAGTGTATTTTTGGGCGGGGATTTACAACTGATGTTTTCCAGTGTACATCTCCCCACGCTGCGTGTATTCATTAAAATCAATTGTTTGACCAAGCTCTTCTGGACCATCATTGTTTTACTCTCGTCCTCAATTTCGGACCCTTAACATTTGGTGCATTGGCCAGTGGTTGAGGGGGGAGAGAGTTGGAGATTGAGACCGAGAGGGTCCGAGGCGCTCGACCGGGCAGACACGAGTCAGTGGTCGAAGTGAGTGGACATAAGCCGGCTTATTCAAAGGTAAGGCACTACCTGTTAAATTATTCCAAATTGTGCCAAATTGGACATTGGAAATTTAAGTCTACTCACTGAAATTACTGGTAAATGTCTGTTTTGATTTTGGTGAAGTTCTCATGAGAATTGAAGTTGAAGTAATGATAATGAAACGTTGAAAGTGACAGTACCGAGTAAAGAGAAAGCAGTTGGACTGCTAAGAGAATTTAATGCAGTTGGACTGCTGAGTGAATTTAGTGTAATAGGTAATTGGTGAAGTGTTTGTGACAGTAAAGTCTCAATTGAATATAAAGCCGGGCTTGGACATCAATATAATTGCTTGTGTGATTTTGGTAAATGGTAAATGGACTGGTTCTTATATAGCGCTTTTCTACTCTTCTGAGCACTCAAAGCGCTTTACACAACTTGTGCATTCACCCATTCACACCCATTCGCACAAGCACATTTTCCCTAAGTGCTTTCTAATTGACATTCACACTCCGATGGATGCATCGGAGAGCAATTTGGGGTTAGTATCTTGCCCAAGACTAGGGGAAGCCAGGAATCGAACTACCAACCTTCCGATCAGTAGATGACCTGCTCTACCACCTGAGCTACAGCCACCCCATTTTATGGGGTGTCTTCAAAAATTACTTAAAGTTTGGTAGAACGGAACTTTGGAAGTTCTAAGAAGCGCATTGTCCAGAGGTAACGCTTGCCAACGGTTCGGACGCGTGCCGTTGTCCTCTACGAGGGATAGTCAGTTGGTCACTGTGGAGCTTGGGGCACTCCAGAATAGCTAGTGGTTGGACCACTTTACCGTTTGGAACGGTGGTTTGCGCTTTTTTGGGCAGCAAAGATTGGACCTTGGGTGTTGGACACTTTTAAATTGAGTTAGGGATCTTAGAAATCGGGGCAGAAACTGTTGGACAGATACTGCTTAATTGATTACAAAAAAGTTGGACTTTATCGGTTGGACCGTTAACTTAAATTTGTTGAAATTATTTAGGTGTTAAAATGTCAGGCCTAAAATCTGTGCAGTTGTAATATAAGACGTCTTTGTAATATAAAATAAGTGATCTCTGTGTGAAAGGAGTCTGAGGCAGTGCTGGAGCTATTTTTAGACTGTGAGACTGTGTGTGTGTGAATGTAAATGAGGAGCTGTGACGTGCAGAGAGATTGGTTTCGGTTTAGAGTATTATTGAGCTTTATAACTGTTGTTTGCAAATATTGCTAAATGCCTGTAAGTAAGATGCTGGTTTTGCTCACTAAAATAGTATAAATAAAGTTTTGAGTGATTATAGTGAACATATGATCTGTGACTGAGTTTGGAAATAGAATAAAGAAACTGTTCATACTTTAGACCAGCGTTTTGGTCAGAGGATCTAGAGTGATTTAGAAGGTTTTAAATGATAAATAAAGGTGTGAGATATATTTCTTTTGTGATGCAAAGTAGGATGTTTTAAAGTTTGAAAGTGCTTTTAATTCAAGAAATGAATGAGTGATGTTATGAGAGGTTGAGTTTTTTTTTTTTCTTTCAGTTCAAAAACACATTAGTATATACACTTGGTACACCCACTTACTCTTTGAGTTTATTATAACAGACAGTGTATTTCAGTTTGAAATTCAGTAATTGTATGTTGATATGGTAATTTAGTTTTATGTTAGGTGAAGGAGACATTCATTTCTGCGTCTTGCAGGATTGAAATGGAGCACGTTGAAGACGGTGATGTGATTGCTGACAAATGCAAAGAATTTAGTAGATTTAAAAAGTGTATGTGTGAAATGAAGGTGTATTGTTTTTAGATCAAGGTTTAGTAGAATTAAAGAGGGTTTGTAGACTATAAACACAAAACGAAAGAGTTCGATTAGTCTGCAGAAACAGGAAATAGTGAACAGGAACTACATGCCCATAAAGGGGAACTCACTGTGACAAGTGTGCACCCAGGGAAGAGAGAAAGACGAGTTAAACTCTAGGGACATGAAGGAAATGGAGCTTTTAAGAAAAGAAATGAAAATGATATTAATTGTATGCTTTAGTGTGTCAATACAGGTGGACTTCTCTCAACATGGGAACTTGAGTACAGCGGAAAAACTATAGATTAACAGTATTGGGAGGAAGACAGGCCCGTCTTTGGCTCGAAATTCTATAGCTTGACCTCTCACTTTGTCCCCATCCTGAGAAGAACCTAAAAGGACAGTTAATCTCCTGATGAAGACCGATAGAACATCGTGTACTTGAATACAGCAGGCAAACGACCGTGCCACTGAATCATAACACTGATGACGACTGACGAGACCAGCAGAAGCATGTAAGAAAAGCAAGTGATGCAACATGTATGAGTGAATTACAGGCTGGACAGTTGAACAGTGGGATAAAGAACTGTGGGAAAGCACTGGACATTGATTTTAATATTTGCCATGCTTGGAAGAGAAGACTGAAAAGATGAATGGAGAAGTAAAAACAGAGAAGAAACAGACTGTGTTTGCTGGAGATTTGAAGGCCACACAGGACACTGTGAAGGAAAAAGGACCAGTGAGAGGTGAAGCAGGACAAGTTTGACTGCGAGATTACAGGGTATAATTGGGTTGAAATTGAAGCCGGAACTCATGATTGTTTGGGGATGTCCACCATATCACGATTAAAGAGGTGAACACAAATAGAAGACACACATACACAAATTGTTACTTGTGAAATTATTTTTTAGAAAGGATCAGAAGTGAGATAGGTTGAATCCCAAACTCAGTGGAAAAGATGCATGAATTAAACCTGATTATAACGGGAGATGCAATGAAGATGCAGCTTACACTTGATTAACATGATAACAGGACATACAACACAGAAAGCAGCTTACACTCAGGACAGAGACAGAGAGGGAAGTGGGTCGTTTAAGCACTCATGATAATAATGAAAATGTCTTAGTTTTGTTATTTTCAGGCACAAAGCAGACCTGGATCAATTTTCCACATCCAGCGGTCGGAAGGAAATTATAGGTTAACATCAATGGATATGGTAAGGCAAGTTTCTGGTTGAATTGTTCACAGCATGATGTGTCCATGAACCGGAAAAGCAAGCCCTAACACCTGGCTGAAGACCAGGAGTGCTGTTATTTAAGGTGGGAAATCAAAGTTTGGGCTAGTAATCCAGGGGAAGGAGAAAAACTGACTGTTTAGGTGGAAAATTGTGAAGGAGTCTGAAATACTGCGAAGCAACATATGCAAAAATAACACACACAAACAGAGAATGCATTAATCTTACAAAGACAAGCTCATGAAGATTAATGCATAGACATTGATTAAACCTGGCTAAGAACATGAGCATACGCAATGAAGATTAGCTTGCTACTTGTATGAGTGATAGAATGGTGTGAATGTTTAATAAAATAGACTTAAAGCTTGAAGTTGAAGTTGACTCAAAGGGGTTATATGACAGGGGAGTGAGTTATGGAAAAAACAAAAGACAAGTGATTAAAGTAGTTTTTATAAGAGTGACTTAGAAGTGCTCTTATACTGATTGATCAAAGCAAGTGATTAGTATAGAAGGAAAATGAAAACAATTCAATAATGTGATAAGGTTTAAACATGTATTTCTCTTGTCAAGTTAACTTGTTGAGATGTGACTCAGTATGCAAATTAGCTGGAGTGAGCGGTGACAGAGGAGCTTCCTGAGTGTGTGATTGAGGCCTTGAGGAAAGGAAGCAAAGTAGACAGTTCAGAGGTGCAGATTTGGACAAGAAATTTATAATTTAGTGTTGACACATTGTTATAACGTGTTTATATTTTAGGCTGAATCTAAGTATGGTGAAGTGTCTAAGGGGACATGGTTGTGTGTAAAATGGTGCAGCTTTGACGAGGTTTTCAGTGCGTTGAATGGGTGACATTTAAGATTGTTTAAGATTTCTGAGGTTGTTGTTTTTATTTTAATAGAGGGAGTTTTAATAAACATGGACATGTCTAAGGGGGCCCATTGGTTTTGTAACAGTGCACTTAGAGAAAACCTGTTAGGTGATTTTGTTTTGTACTTTGATGAGCTAATAATCAGCTCTCTTTTTCTCATTTCTGTTCTGAAGCAGGCCTGGAAGAGAGTGAACTAACAGCGCTGACAAAATTCTTGGGAGAACAATCATAAGGTGGGCTTTTCCAGATTATAATTGGCTGAGGAGGAGTCTACCGGTGGGGACCTGATTGGTTGTGAGTCTCTGTCTAAAAGGATTGTACCGATTCAATCCAGTCAAAAGCATAAAGAACTATTTTCCTAAAAAGAAAAAACAAAATAAAACAAATGAATGAGCTCATGTTGCTGATGTGGAGAATCTGATTATTCGTGCGGGAGTCTCCACTATTGGCAATACCTGGTGTGAATGCATGTGAGTGAATTTGTGTGACTGGACAAAAGTTGGGATGAATAAATGTGGACAAACAATTTGCCATGCCAGCAAGAGAAAGAGGATGCTGATTTTGGGTTGCTGATGTTTGCTGTGAGAAAGTTTCTGGGGTTTTTTTTGTTTGTTTGTTTTTTTACTGGGGTTAGATTATGGTATTACATTATATTGTTGGGTGAATGCTTGATGCTAAAGGGGAAACATGTTTTGATATAACTCATGTTACCATTAACTGAAGAAACACATGATTGATAATTGTTCTGTTTAAGTTTTATTTTTTGTTATGACACAGATTGGATCATAAGGGGGAGAGTTGAGTATGAAATGTAAAGTACAGGTTTTGTTTCCAGGAAATTCCAAGGATCCAGACTTTGAAGGGAGCAGGACTTCGAGGAGATGTGACATGATGATTAAATTGATTTTATTCCTTAAACACAGGTTTTCAGGGCCGGAGCAGAGAGGAGGATTGCTGAGCTGTTCTGAGAAATGATATGACTAACCTTGTTGTTTTAATTTCCCAAGCTTGGGTGAAGCATTTTGAGTTTTTTGCCACATGAGATGTATCAAAAAGAGAGGGATTTGAGGTTTAATTTGTTTAATTTGAAATGGGTTCTAGGATCATTTTATGACTTTTGGAGTTTTGGATGATTTAGATATGGTAAACTAAGGTAGGAAGTGTTATTTTCATGTGTAAGTTAAAGGATTAAAATGAATTGAATCCTGTTTAGAAGATAAAATGCCGTGTTCATAAGAAGCTGTATATAAAACTTAAAGGGAATAAAGTGGGAATAAAAGATATGCTTAGATAATTTGGGGAAAACTAGTGAAGATTTTAGGAGTAGAAAATGTTTGATTTCTTTTTTATTTTTAGGATAAGTGGTTATAATGTAGGCTTTAAAACAGATACTACACAAATTTATTTCTAGGGTAGAGGAGAGAGTTTTTCTTAAGAGAGTGTTAAAAGTGTCGCTGACTCAAATGAATAACATTGGAGATTATATATGTAGAAATGATTTTTTCTTACACATTGCGATCGTGCTCATTAACAGAGTTGATGTTCGGTCCATTTAAGGTCATAAGCTTCGATGAGCGCGATGTCTCAGTCGATATATTGCGGGGGACTTGGAGCAATAGAAGGATAAACAGCATTCACGCTTACAAACACACATGATTTAAACATAGGCGAGGCCAAAGGCCTGGACTTGATGTAGCTTTTAACTATATAGCTCCTAACTTGCAGGGATGGCGCGGAGTGTAATGAATGAATGCAAAACATGCTTACAGACACAAACATGACAGAGATTTATTTTATAGGGTAAAGGTGGAACACATGCTGCTTTGTTTCTGCTTAGCAACTACTGAGGCGGGTGAAACAAAATGTTGTAGATAATGGAAACTTGTCTAACTGGCATTAACAGTAACTTTTGCATGTTATGTATATGCTTGAAGCAAAAAGAGGCGTAAATCCTGATAGAAAATTTTGAAGTGTGCTTTCTAACGGAGATTTAGGCTGACATGGGGATGGTGTATATTTTACCCTGGGTGTGTTTAATAGAACTAAAAGCGTTGCTCACACACATAAAGAGCATTGAGATTAAGTAAATTAAGATCAAGAAAAAGTTAATATAAAGGATAGAGCCCAGAACATGATATTGTGAACCAACTTTGAATAATTAAAGGAACATTAGATGAACACAGTAGATTAGTGAGGTGTAGCAGAGAGAGGCTGTTTGTTTTCTGTCCCTTACAGGAGAAGATTTCCACTAGAGAGGGACCCAGAAAAGGAGCAGGGACCACTTAAGCATGAAGTGTTTTCAAGTGGGAGCTGGCGTTTTATTACTGGACCACCTAGATGACATGAGGTTATTGTCTGATTTGCTGAGTCAGGGGACGGCTAGAGAGGGTCAGAGCGAAGGCAGTGGACCTGGGAATGGTGGTTTCGGTGCCCATGATGCCATTAATGGATCTAGAGGTGACAGAGTGGGTCGAGGAGTGACACAAGAAAATTCAGGTGGTGACGTCTCTGGAAGAGACGTCAAGAGAGGGAATTGTAGAATTACAGGAATTATTTTACGGTTACTGTTCATAACCATCATCTTTATCATTGCATTAATTATCATTTCATCAAAGCATTTATTGAAGTTGTTGGCATTATGTTATAATTTGTATTACAGGGGTTATCATAATCACATATTAACATGTTTATTACAGGTGCAGTTAGAACCACTTTAAATCGTTGAGTTAAATCTATAATCTTAAAAGCTTATATGCTGATTATATGGTTACAGTAAAAATAATAGTGGAGCAAAGGCCTGAATGTATTCAGCAACATGTGGCACTAGAGTTTACTTGACAACAGGTGACGGAAGGAGGACAAGTCCATGGGGACCTCATCACCATATTTGGAAAAGGATGCCAGAAAGGGGAACTCCTGTGTCTGCATTTATCTCTTAGAATTGATCATTGTCTGTAAAAGAGGCAAACAATGTTCTTAAGATGCAAATTATGTGCTTGTAAACGCAAGAGGGGGCGTTATAATACCCTGATGTTATAAAAGCAATCTGAAGTGTATTTTTGGGCGGGGATTTACAACTGATGTTTTCCAGTGTACATCTCCCCACGCTGCGTGTATTCATTAAAATCAATTGTTTGACCAAGCTCTTCTGGACCATCATTGTTTTACTCTCGTCCTCAATTTCGGACCCTTAACACCAGGCATCCTGACCTTCGCTTACTCGGAACCCCAGAAATACATGTGATAACTTTTGATTGGTTGAAATTTCTTTCAGACAGACTAAGAGCAAAATGTTTCTGAAGAAGTGTGATATAGCCGTGACCCTGTCACTGGTTCACCACTATTTCGTCTTCGGAGTACTTTTGATAGATACGGACCACTGCAGCCCGGGAATTCACTAACAGATGTGATATATATACACACACACATATATATATACATATATACACATATATACATACATATATATATATACATACATACACATATATACATACATATATATATATACATACATACACATATACACATACATATACATACATACATACATACACATATACATACATATACATACATATATATATATATATATATATATATATATATATATATATATGTTTAAAAAAGTCACACCAGACACAATTAACACAAGCAATTTTAATATCTTTTGAAAAAAACAACAACAAAAAAGCACAAAACTGTGAAAACATAGAGAAATGTACACCTTTAAATTACACAAGCTCTTATAAACAAAATAAAGTCTCTTTCTATATTTACATCAGCAGGGGTTAACGACAGGTGACTCCTCATCACGTCTCACTAAAATAGGGTAAACATTTTAAACATGTCATTGATATCCATCTCTGTACACAAAAGCCAGCATCCTTACAACGAGCCCCAACCCCAACGAGGTCTGCCACTTTGATTTGTCAACTTTGCAGTCAGCCAATGAAGGATTGAGCCAATGAAGGATTGAGCCAATGAAGGATTGAGCCAGTCGCACAAACTTTATGTTCAGTCAACAGGGTCACTGAGTGATGAGAACAAAGGCACCAAAATTATCCTTGGGTCTAAAAGTGTTAGCCTGAGCTTTTTAGAGGATAACAACAACATGCCAGGAAGTAGCAAGTCTATTTCGAGCTTTAGTTTTTTTCAGTGGATCAAAGAATAGAGCTGCTACAATTGTGACGCATTCAATCTATTAAAAAATCCTGTACTAACCTTTACTGCTGCTACTTAAAAAGTAAAGGGTTTAAGGTATTTTTAAAAAAGACAGATTTGTCTTCATTATATTCGATTCCGTTGATTTAGGAATACAGGCAGTATGCAAAGCTGCTACTGTTAGTATATTTCTCTAAAAGCAAGTCAGTCCACATGGTTTCACATTGAAAGAGCCAAATTACTAGCATTACAAAGGAAATAAGTTTGGGGTGTGGCCACACTGATTGACATGAAGCTGTAATTGATGGCTGTTTAGGAAAAGCCACTTAATTCAAGCCACCATGTTTGTTTCTTTTATCCCTTTTAACTTAAGTATATAACAAATGGTATACCATAGATGTGATCTATGGTACAGCCTGACATATGGAAGTCTGTCCTTCCATTTTGGTGAGTGTTCTAGTATTTTTTTGTCTTCTGCACTAATTGGCATTGTTTATTGGGGGGGTTTGCCTAAAAAAAACCTAATTGGCAGTGTTAAGCAGTTTGTTATACCTGTACATATTTGTAACTTGCTAGCCAAGCTTGCCAGCATTAACTAATTACTAATTAAAAAAATTAACATCGCATCAGTCAAGTGCAAAACAAATGGGTAAAGTCCCAGTCCATCTTTTACATGCAGGCTAACTGCAAAAAACCTAGTTTTGTTTTTTCAGCATGTTAAACTTGTTAAAGAATACACACTAGTAAGTGCTTATGAGGAGTAAATGTTACTCAGTAAGGGATGATTATGGTGTCTTGAGTTCTCATTGCTAAATCGACCTTCCTTCTGCTTTGGGTTATATTATATATAAGTTTTTATAGATAAACATTTGTTCCCATCATAAGGAAATGGGGGTTTTGTACCAATAAACAACAGCTCTCTCTCCAATCTGAGGCACAGGCTGTGTCCAAAACCACTCCCTAATTACTCTATACTGCACTCTCAGTTTACGTCATACACACTCACACACACACACACATATGTTTATGAGGGTGTGTTAAATGGCATTGCACTACTCAACAATGCAAAATGAAGGTCAATTGTCCACAAACCTGCTGCTGACTGCTGTGTATAACAGATCTAAGGCAGGAGAGAAGCAGTGATTAGAGACACAGCCTCACAGTTTTGGGGATGATCTGCCTCTCTGTTACAGGAACAGGAACGTAAAAGACGATAAAAGGAAATACTTTAGCCTTTTTAGATGAAATTGACGAACATTTTTAAAGATAAAAAAAAGCATAGTGATAATAATGATAATAATAATAATAATAAAAACATATTGTATGTGACTATTTTCTCCAGTGCTGCGAGAGGCAGCATCTCAGAAGAAAAACACAGCAGACATTTGGATACACAGATACGATGTGTTCAACACGACATCCAGTAAACATGCAAAGAAGCAAACAGAGGTATAAAAAAATAGGCTAGGCTGAAGTTAACCCACCATGCTGTGGAGAGGGCATTGATGGACACACGATGACAGCAGCATGGCTCAAACTAACAGTGAGATGTGGGAGGATGATGGTGAGGTTTCAATGTTGATTAATTGTACGTTACTTTTGGGCAACAAGGCCTGTCCGACCAGAAAAAGACATTTGAAAAAAAGCACATCTTGAACTACACTGAATGAAGTCCTCCTTTATCAGCTCAAAGCTAGCTTTGCTTTTGGCTGGTGCTACATAAATCTATACACGTAAAAGATTGTCATATATATATTTATATATGGCATGTTACTATTCTGGGATGCCCTTCCACTCCATACATAGAAAGCTAGACATGGGAAGGCCCTGTGCACAACAGAGCGGCAGATATGACAATGGATTAGTTCAGATTCAGTATATAAGGAGAATCCTGTGGAAAGGTGGGTTGTAAAGTGACTTGCGGATCTGCAACAACTGCCAGTTGGATGTGTAGAAAGGCTGATAGCTCAGATTGAACATAGATCATGCAAATTTTGGGAGAAGGTTTGTTGAGATAAACCTTTCATGCTAACTCTCCAAATGGTGCAAATGCAGAATAAGAGTGTGCCAAACACAATCTGTGCTTTTTGTCGTTAGCTAGACTAAGCAAAGTCAGAGAGAAAGAGTTAGCTCTCCCAACGCTCACTGCAGAGACTCAGGGAAGGTAGCAGCAGCGTCTGTTGGCCAGATGATTGAATCTCTCCCCCTGACATGTTAATACTGCTGCTGCCCTACCTGCTGTTTCAGCCTCCTGCAGGCTTTGTAGAACTGTTTATCCTTAACTTTTATGTGCATCACATTTGTGTGCAGTGATGAGCTTAAAGACTGAACATTTCTAACATAAAGCCTGAGTTACAAACGCACACACATTTAAGTGGCAGTGTGCATATAGGATATATTTTTTTACCGTGTTGAACCATCCTATGGCCAGAGGCAACTGTTACTGAATATGACCATTATTTTTTAATCTCCTAA
Organism: Oreochromis aureus; assembly: GCF_013358895.1. Lineage (NCBI taxonomy): Eukaryota > Metazoa > Chordata > Actinopteri > Cichliformes > Cichlidae > Oreochromis > Oreochromis aureus. The sequence continues at coordinate 7,191,618 of NC_052946.1, read as the reverse complement.
AGCACACAGTACCAAAACTGCTGATATGCACCCTTAATCACCCAATTATTTTATCCCTCCAGTTTGATTTGTGGTGTAACTTAAATAGGATGTGTGGCAACAGTAGTATTAACCACTCTTCTCCAGCAGGTGGCAAAGCTGACATACTGAACCCCAGAGCGGCTGTTCCTCAGCTGTCTGACAGGAGGAAACAGGTACTCTGCTGAACTTTTAATCAATCTGCTTTAATTCCAGTCCTTGTGGGGGCATTTTGTTTGCCAAAGGGTCAACATGGGGAGAAAACAAGAAGCAGAAGGGATTAAACGATAAACCTACAAAAATATAACTCCAAAGTTTTGACACAAAGCATGTGATGACATGATATGTGTAAAGGGAAATGATAAAAGCTTGCCTTTATTTGTTTGTGTAGGCGAGGTTTTACTGGAGAATAGGCTAATTTACAACGGGGTGAGTATGACGTTTCCTTTTTATTCCCCCATTCACACACTCCCTCACCATTTCTTTAGTTCATCCTCCATTCCTCCTCTCTGACTGCCATTCATCAAAGAGCAACCCGCCCACCTCAGCTACCCTCCCCTCTCGTCCCATCCCTCATCTTTTATTTTCCTTTTCCTGGGTCCTCTCCCAGTTGCCTTTCTTTAGTCCGTAAGGAGCACCAGTTCCCCCTCACTCCTCTCCCCCCCATCACTTTCCTCTCCTTCGCTGTATGGCGGTCGCTCCCTCTCGCGTTCCCGCTCTCTCTCCCTAGGCAGAGAGGTGGGCGTGGCCTGTCCCTCAGCTCTGCGGGGGACGGGCGGGACTTGCGGCAGGTAATGCTCCAGTAGCGCAGGGTGAAAAGGCATGGTAGCGACAGAGACCGAGCTGCTACCCCCCGGGTACTGGCCATCGTTGTGGGGGTAATGGATCTGCTGTGGCTCCGTTTGACTGCAAAGACAGGAAGTGACACATATATTCAGATATTCTGAGGCATTTATTGTCAATGAAAAAGTTAATCAAAGGCTTTAAAATGCTGATATTCCTTATGAAATGGTGGTTACTGGTGTTAGTGGCAGGTCTCTAGTCCTGTGTGAATGGTTGCTGCCAATCAATTAGATAGTGATTGGCAGCAACCATTCCCCAACCAGCTAAACATCAAAACATAGAATGTTTAATTTATTGGCTAAAGCTAGATATTTTTGCTAATCCCCCTCTAAACCAAATATGTTTAGTGTTGTTTAGCTAAGAGTTAGCTTAGCTTTGGTTTTTTAGGTAGTGCTAAGCAGGCAGTATATATACACACAGGTTACAATATCATGAGAGCTGTAACACCAGAGTGTAAAATAATACGTATATTTTAAAACTGATCTTTAAATTTTCACGTCTGTGTTGTGTGTTGTTTGTATGCGTGTGTGTGTTTTGCTGCCATGGCAGCCGAACTGTTTCGACATCACAAGCGCTGATCGGGTGAAGCGTCTGTAGTCACGCTTCATGGCGGTAAGTTGTTTCTGTAATCTATGTTTTAATAAACCACCTTTAATGGTTTAAAAAACTTTGACAAATACCAGATCGTTGTTTTGGAGCATCTCCGAGTGGGCAAGGCTCCCGGAGTGTTCCCGTTCGGCAATGGCGAATACTTGTCAACAGATCCTAAACCGGCAACCGAGTCTAAGGGTAAATACTCGAACAAGTCTGATCCGCAGCAACTCCACCTCTCCGTTTACAGGAGGTAAGGGGTTTTGTTGCCAGTATCTTGGTGCGTGACACCGCAGTGCACCTTTAAAGGTCCTGTTGGAGCCCAGGCCTCAACAGGTTAGAGCTGTTTTAACGCTAGAATGGTAAAACCACATTAGGCCGGTGCTAATATTGTTCTCCTTAAGCATACGAGCCAGTCAGTCTATCAGTGTCTTCAATATGAAAAAAAAGAAACAGGATTGAAGCTTTAGGCCAGTGTGACACCCTGATATTGATGTTTTGTTTCTATAAAGAGCCTAATAGAGGCTACATGTGGTAAAGCAAAGACAAACAAGAGTGAAACAGAAAAGCACTCCAAAACAACCACTGTTAACATTTCCAGCCTCCAACTCCTCCAGCTTAACTAGAAGGAGTTAGAGGGACCAATAGAGAGGGATTCTATTCATTGTCGAGGACACAGTGAGCAGCCCAGCTGCAGTTTCAGTACTCCACTTTTGTTTGTGTCTTCAAGAATAAAGGAGGAAAAAAAGGGGGGCCTTTGAGAGCTGCAAGCATTGTCTCCAGTGTGTGGAGGTGCAGCACAAACTCTTGTCAGGGGATTGAATTGTCAGTGTTTTTCTGCCAGGGACAAATTCTTTCGCAAGTTGTTTCTCAGACTCTACCTGTGCCCGTAGGTCCCTCTCTGTTCCTGCCGGCGGCTCTTCATCATGGCCTTGTACTCGCCCACCCGCAGCCGTCGTCCCTCCACTATGCAGGTCCGTTTGGGCCGGGGTTTGTATTTGTAGTCGGGGTAGCGCTCCAGATGCTGCCTGCTCAGCCTCGCCTGCTCTTCGTAGTAAGGCTGCTTCTCCTGGTTAGACATGGCTTTCCACCTGGAGCCTACAGACAAAGACGCACCAACACAAAGGAGTGACTTCATGCTCTCCAGCAGCAGAAGCTGTCGTGGCTCGCCATGTTTCATTTCTTGTGGGGTTTTCGAAGTATTTGTCCCATGTTTTATGTGCTACTCTGCCTGCATCTACATGTTGTCTTACTTTGGTAATTATCTTTCCTTGCACACCTTTTGTTATTTTACTTCCTTTTTGTCTCCCCTCCTTTGTAATCGTCAGCCCTGCCCTCATTGTCCCACCTGTTCCCAATTAGATCCCTGTTTATTTATCCCGTCCTTCAGTCTTTTTGTCACTCTTTCAGTTTTTCCATCTGTTTACTCTCCTGGATTCCCGTTTCTCGATTAACCCAACCTCGGAGTTGTTTCCCCCTCATTGTTCTCTGCTGTAAGTTTAAGTAAGCTGCTGAAAGCTTGCCCTTTTGTTTGGTATCCTGTTTGCATTGTCCTGAATTCAGATCCTCCTTTTGTTAATCCATTAACAGAATGGTTATGCAAGAGAGTAAGCTTAAAATGCTCGTCGGGCCTACGTGGTTTCATTTTTGTTCTCACTCATTCAGATTTCGATGAAAAGTTTCGAGCAGATTTTATTCGTTATTTATGTACCTTTAAACTCCCTTAATTATGAGGGTTACTTATCGGGGTTATGGGGGGGTTACAGTCCTACCTAAATACAGCAATTTTCTTTTTTGGTTTGTCACAGTGGGGGACATTAGTGCCACTATTTTTAAGCCTTTCTTAAGAAGAGAAAGTAAAATTGGCGAAAGATTCAGGCCGTTAATTCTGGTACCTCTGCAGTCTAATTCATCACTGGTGATGAGCCCAACACTAACATCAAACAACCAGAATGTGTCATTTTTGCCTTTATTACTTTATTCTCCCAATTATTGGCAATAAGGTGAAAAAGAAATTTACTCTAACTGACACGTTCACATTTTTGGGCCATCACCCAAAATAAAGGGTTAGTCTATGATGACCTAGACTCAGACGTCATACACGTGTTCCTTTACATTTTGGAAAGTTCCTTTATCACGGCATTTACTGGTAACTCTCAAAGGATTACCTCAAGACTGAAGAAAACCTAAAAAGCTGCTGATTCCCCGGCAAGTTTCAAAGAATCTTGTCTTTCCTTTCTAACCATTCTTTCACTTCATTTCTAAAAATAGGCGTTTGTGTTCAGACTTGACTTAGTCATGACCCTAATTTTTAACACTGAAAGTTCCTGTTAAAATACTCTGAGTCTCTCTTTACAGAGAACATAAATCAAATTTTAGTGAATGGAGACTGCACTGACGCTGCCCTCAAAAAGATCCACATATCTAAATCTCATGATATGCAAAGCCTCGCTTCTTCGTGTTTTCTTTCCCGTTTCATTTTTTAACTAACTATCTTGATCACGCTCCCTCACATTCACTGATCTGACTGGTTAAAGCAAGCTCATAGTACATGGTGATAGGCAGAATTACCTATTAGCTTTCCATATGGTTCTGTGCCACAAACTACCTGATGCTTCCATAAAGGTTATTCAAAAGCAAACACTTTGAAATAATTCAAGGTCAAAAAGCAACATGTTTAGGGTTGTGGTCAAAACTATGTTTTTTGCATTGAAAGATAAGTATTAGGCAAGTAATCAGTACTATGTATTTAAGCAAATTAGTGGTTTACATGTGTGTCTGTGTGAAAGATAGGAGATAGACACACAAACTCTCTAGAATACAAAGGAATGTAAATGTTTGTTTGAGGGAAAGCGATTCATGCCCGTGTGTGTGTGTGTGTGCGTGTGTGTGTGTATGTGTGTGTGGTTGAAGAAGCAGGTGGGTCTTCACTGCCTCACATGTGCCAGGCAGGGTCTCAGAATAGAGACATAAACCCACCCCTAACCAGTGCTGCTCTCACCCAGGATCTTGCTGATGGAGGAGTTGTGCATGTCAGGGAAAGCTTGCAGGATCCTCCTGCGTTCGTCCTTGGCCCACACCATAAAGGCATTCATCGGTCTCTTTATGTGGCCTGAGGAGGGAGGGGGCCGTGCCTCAGCGTAGCCGCCTGGGACGGAAACGTTCAGGGTACCTACAGTAAATAAGGGTACAGGCTGGCTTTTAAATATGTTACAAATATATAAAGGAATAGCTATTTGTTTCTTGCTATAAGTGGTGCATGTCTGAATATTAACCTTTTTTTTCTTGCAACACTAAAATTGGTGAAAGTTTCTCTTCACCCACAAACATCCAATTTCATATGATTCACATTCTCCATCCTGACGTTTAAACCAAAGACAGGAGTTACTAAATCTCCAAAAGTTGAATCTGTTCATCTGGACGTAGCGTTTTGTGGGAGAAACGTTTCGTCACTCCTCCAAGTGACTTCTTCAGTCTCAGCTGACTGCAGGTTTCCCCAAACCTTATAAACAGTACATTTGCATAATGACTGAAACCAGCCCACTGAAGGAACAATGGGCTGTGAGGTCAGTTCCTTAATCATAATTATAATTTGCATAATTATGATTAAGGAACTGACCTCACAGCCCATTGTTCCTTCAGTGGGCTGGTTTCAGTCATTATGCAAATGTACTGTTTATAAGGTTTGGGGAAACCTGCAGTCAGCTGAGACTGAAGAAGTCACTTGATGAGTGACGAAACGCGTTCTCCCAAAACGCTACGTCCAGATGAACAGATTCAACTTTTGGAGATTTACTTTCCTGGATGATTGAGAATGCATCAAGAAGGAGTTACTAAACTTTACAAAGATGAGGTTATTACTCCAATGAAGCTAAATCTGAAGGTCTTGGATATTATATTTTCATCTTTAAATGTCTGTGCCATATTCCGATGGCACATTAATAAAGCATGTTTGGAAGAAAACATTTCTGCTAATCGTGCTATTTCCCAGAAACAAACAACATTAAACAGGCTGTCCTGATTTAGCCAAGTGGTTGCTTTACTGAGACCAACATCTGAGTGACAGTAATGCCTTTGATTAGCATTTTTCCAGTTTGGAAGTAAGCTAATATTAGCTTGCATACGTGAGCTTTCCTGGTTGCTGCTAGGCAATGCAGATGAGCATTTAGCTAGCTAGATTTTGACAGTGGCGCTTAGGGGAGCGATAAATCAGGTAATTTAATGGGCAGTATTGCAGACTATTAGCTTGGACAAAAGGAAGCCAGAATTCAAGTTACAGTCAAGCTAGGTAATTAGCACCTTTTAGTGCTAAAATTAAAGTTAGCACTTGCTGTGTGGAGTAGCTCTATAGTGTAATGATATAGGCATTTGCCTAACATGTGGAAGGTTCCTTATTAAAGTTCAAAAGGAGACATTAATCATTTAGAGTTTGCGTCAGGGGGTACATTGGTGCAAAAATCTGCCAAATCTAATATCTCTTGTGGTGACTCCTTGCAAATAAGCACAAAGTGCCTTGAGGTGTTTCGGTGCTATGTAAAAAACTTGAATTGACTTCAAAGAAACTTCTTCAGTGTTCACTTTGTGGCTTCTCTAGCTTTCTCATGCCTGCTAGCAATCTGTTAAATGGTAAATAGACTTGTTCTTATATAACACTTTTCTACTCTACTTAAGCACTCAAACCACTTTATACAACATACCTCATTCACACATTCATACACATTTATACAAGCACTTTTTTCTATGCTTTTTCAACCTAAACACTTTCAATGTAGCATTCACACACGTTCACACTCTGATGAATGCATCAAAAAGCAACTTAGGGTCCAGTGTCTTGCAGACTAGAGCAAAACTCCAACTTTCCGATTAGCAGATGACCTGTTTTACCGTCTGAGCTAAAGCCACGCCAATCTAATCTAAGCCAGTCTAAACAGGTTTTAATAAAATTATATGAGTCGATCAATTAAAATAAAATATTTGAATATAATGATAAAGATAAATGGATGGGTACCATAATAATAGGATAAGCTATCAGCGCAACCTAACAAATGTTGGTCTCATTACAACAACAACTTGGCAAAATACAGATAGGCATTAAACAGGCTTTTTCAGGGATGCCTACCCTCAGAATCACTGCTGAGGTGGTCCTCAGTGGACGGCAGGCCATGTCTGTCCTCACCTCTCTCACTCTGAGACATCCTCTCATTGCGAGGAGAGACCTTAAACTCCTGCAGACATTAAAAAAAAACAAAGACATATGAACTCAGAAATGGTCTAAAGTCACACAAATATTCACATACCAGCACAAAGAGACGATTTAAATTTGCACTGCAGTAAAAAAAAAAAAGTGACCTAATGTCGAAGAGGAGTGTTCATGGCACACGTGTTACACTGGAGTGCTATTTAAGGTAAAGACGTGGCACGCTCGCCATATCAGCTGCTGCTTAAATGCAGAGCTGTAAATGCAAAGACAGGAAATGGCAACACTATGGAGGAGGAAGAATGGTGTTTATTGTTGGAGGGAGGAAAGGTGAAGAAGACAAGGCAGGGACGGGAATGTGGCAACTCTGAATTTGCAAAACTACCACACCATCAGCGTATTATCTGTCGACCATTCCCCGCGCTGTAAAACGCTATTCATCCACATGCAGCGGTGTGAAGCGCAATACCAAAATAGGTCAGTCAACAGTATTGGTGTTAACACAGTCGCCAAGGCGAGATGGAGCAGGATAATGGAGGAGAGGAGGAGGAGGAGGAGGAGAAGGAGGAGAGCCACAGATTACAGTATTACTGTGGACAAAGAGACAGGGCAGGTGGCTCAGTCAATGCCACACTGAGGCCTTTGTGGTATTGTAAGGCTGCAACAGCTGTTGCTTAGGACGAAGCAGAGACCAAAGCTTTAGCCACCTTAAAGAACAAAAACCTAAGACCCCAATAGAAGACCATTTTCACAAGAAGCAAAACAAAATAAATAGCAGGTTCTCCAACAAAATATGCAATTTTGAGATAGTCTAGTAGCACTTACGAACAGCAGTTTACAGTTTACTCAGCTGACTGACTAAGCTGTAATAATGTGCTTCTGCATGTGGGTGCGGATCTGTTGGATCCTCAGCAGGAGCACAGCACCATGTAACCCTAAACCAACCTCTATATGTCGGCCAGAGAAAGAGCAATACACTGTTTACATCACGAGTCTATATATTTATTTTAATACAGCTAACCTAAACTGAGTGGTGTGATTAAGCACACAAAATAAACATCTAATAAATAAAACTAGGGTCTGAAATCACGAATTCAGAAGGAAAATGTTTCCTAACGCTTCAGTCTGACTGGCTTGTAAGTGTGGATTTAAAAGAAAAAAAGAATATCCAATATACGCTAACCACTCAGCAACGTTCGCATTCAGAAGTTGGTGGAGACAGACAGAACGATAAAAGATAGTTAATATTTGTATTTCCCAAGCAGACTATAGCGACACTGGAAAAACACAACACTCTATGACAAAGGAATATGTGGAAGGATATTAATCAAAGCGACATTAATCTGCGACATGTTTATACTGCCCCCGTGTGGCCAGAACAATGGTCTATGATCCAGACCAGCAGTCCCAAACCTTTTTTGCGACACAGACCGCATTATGTACAACAGTATTTTCACGGACCGGCCTTTAAGGTGTCGCGGATAAATACAACAAAATAAAACCAGTACTGGTACAAAAAACAGAAGATTTATTCATAACACACGGGAAAAGACCCAGGGAAACCGAGTTAACGATAAAAATGATTTTTAAAAAACCCCGTTAAAAACTGATAAAATCACACCCGAGCCTCAACTCTCGCGGCCCGGTACCAAACGACTCACAGCCCCGGGGGTTGGGGACCGCTGATCTAGGCTGCACAAAGGCAACCCGTCCATAGGAAAACACTGGGATGGAAGGACTTTGGTAGCCAGCTAGCAGTGACAGAAATTAAAAAATAATATTGAGTCGGCTGCCCAGTAGTAATTCAAGTGGTCTCGGACAGACGAAAAAATGAAAACAAATTGCAAAATATACTTGGGTGGCCTTCAGGATACCTGGGTGGCCCTTCTAAGTAAAGTCTATGTGTGGGAAACCCTGTAAAGTGATGTGAAGAATTCACAGGTAAGAGACTGAGATAATGCTACGACACAAAACACGTATTAAGTTTCTTTGTGTGTGTTTAGTGCATTTGTAGGCTATATGCCACAGTGTTACTAGAGATAGCCTACAGTGAAACCTAACCTAAAAATGGCACAGTATGTACAATGGCAATTTCCAGAACGAGGTCCTAACTGCAGGTCTAACTGTAGAGTGGAGTTTAAACATTAGCTCACCGCCTTTCCGCCAACTTCTCTCTCCCGGTCCCTGTCCCTCTCCCGCCCCGCGCTGCCATGGCTCCTCAGGAGCTGCTGGGCATCGTGGATAGCCTGGGTGACCACGTCGCCGTCTCCCAGGAAACCTGCAGACAAAAACAAAGCACGAAGAGGAGAGCGCAAAATGAGGAACAAGATAATTATGATGATGAAGGAAAAGAAAATGAGACAGAGGAAGGTAAAGTGTCAGTTCTCAGAAGACCTCCTCTAGAAACACATCACGGATCTTATGAACAGTCACCTACAGATGATGATTAGTTTCATATCCTGCTGCTGGAAATGACAGAAATTTAAAGAATGCAATCATTCTCTTGTGGGAAAAGACGACTGCACAAAGTTTTAATATTGAAATTCATTTCAGCCACTTGCTCAGTATTTACTGTATTTTATACAAAATAGAGATTAACTGTTTGTGTATGAGTATCTGAGCATCCTTTATTAATGCTTAGTTTGTCATACTAAAGTCAAAAAAGTTATGTTTGTTGTTGCCAAGTGCTCAGTCTCCTTAAATCAACAGTGAATAGATCTACAGGAAATATGATGTGCTGCAGGTTTATTGCGAGTTCATGTCAAATGCTTTAATGTTTTACCATGCAAAGCAGTGTGACTGTGTGCAACTCACTGAGCGCAGATCGTGGTGGACTGTGGGAGATCCCTCTCTGGAGATCTCTGGGTCTGTATGCCCCCTGCAGTGCCAGTGATCCCAGCTCCAGGCTCTGTGGACTGGGTGTCTTCCCCAGCTCCAGACCCTTGGGCTTGGAGGTCAGGTTCAACGGCTGACTAGCTTCCTAAACACACATCAAGAGCAGATGAGCAGGGGTGGGGCTACTTCAACATATTCAGGTGTAACCGCAAAGGCCAAGGTGTGCGTGTATTCCAGCTATGCACGGCACATTTGGCATGTCGGAGCAGATCTGTCACACCTTTGTAGTATTTTTTTTAGTCTTTTGTCTTCAAGTTATCCTTATCCTCTCTTCCCTTTTGTTTATTTAAGTTATGTTGATCTATCCCTGCTTGAGAACCTGCCGTGCAAACACGACTCGCACTACATTTACACACACACACAAGCACACACGCACGTCGAGAAAACACACACCTATGGCCACACACATTAAACCTTCAACAGAGGGTGTGGTGTATTCCTAAAGCTTTTCAGCCTCCCAAATACCAGAAAAGGATATTATTTGTTCGCACCAGAAGACTTCACTTTCTTTAAGCTTCCTAAAACCACACACATGCAGAAGGTACGCACACCATACAGCAAGCAAACAGAGCCATAATTCCCTGACTTCTCAGTAATGTGCTCATATAAAGAAGTGAGTTGGACAGGGTATGCACGATAAAGTGATAGTGTACCTGTCGGAGGGAACCACTGCTTCTCTTCACGGGGGTGGGGTGAGTGTTTGACAGTAGCTGCATGGAGTAGTCCATAGCTGTGAAAGGTTAACATTAAAAATAAATTAATGACAATTCTTAATGCATAGATTTAAGCGTTAAGAACGAATAGCGGTTTTAGACAGAACCAAGTTTAAAAGTAAAAACTATGTAAAACTATTAGTATTACTATTAGCATTAGCCTGTTAAACAAATTGTTTAGTTACCATCATAATGGACCAGTCAACATGCTAGCATTTTGTGGGTAAAATTAGCTTCACTGTAAAGCCTGTTGCAGACACTGACAGCTGGAATCACAACAGCCAAGCAGCCATTCCTGTTATACGTGTTTGAAGTTCAGGACGCATGGCTGGGACTCATGCTCAGCTGGTGTATTGCACTGTAAAGGCTTAGTGGTAAGATCCACGCAATCATCAAAACATCTGCACAGACCCTCGCCCTTGATGACCAAATTTATGTCGCATGGACCCATCAGACCCAAGCGGACCACAGCAGATGTGGAGAGTATACTCAGAGCTTAAGAAAAAAGGACATTAGCCTAATTTTATTCAGCTCAGACACACGATCAATAGCGTACTTGTAAAAACTAAAATGTTATGTGGCCTTTTGATGTAGCGCAGGTGTTTATTTCAGCTATTCACCTCCATTAACTTGCAGTCACTGAGGACTATCTAGGCTGAAATGCAAAGACTCTAATCTGGCCCAGTGGACGGCTTTTGAAAGTGTGAAGGAAGACATAGACTCTGGGATTTTAAGTGTATTTTCATAAGTTTTACAGCTTTTCCTATTGAAAAAGACCCACCCCATCCCAACACTGCCATACACGCTACACCAAAGTAATTAAAGTGATTTCTATGTCTTTGTTGGACATCCCCGTCCTACAGCCTTACATTCATTTTAGCATTTAAATGTTCACTTTCAGCATCATTAGCCATGAATCCACCATAATATGGAGGCAATTTGTTTATACAGAATTTTGAATGCAGAGGATAAGGCAATATCACCTCTCCAATGTCAATAGTTTGAGATTTGCTAAGATAAATTTGAACAACATGTGATATTGCATTTATTCAGCTAAGGTTGAATAATGACATGAGTAAGTGATACAGTCATTCTGAAACAGTAGATGTTTGTCACAGTTTGAGAATTAACATAATTTGCGCATGGCCAAGTGGGAGTTGCAGGGAATGTCCCCAAAATACAATGTCCAGTTGATACGTGAGGTTATATGCAAATGTCCAAACAAATAGAAGATCTGAACAAAATGAAAGCAAAGGGCTCAAAGTTTCACTCCATGCATAGTTTTTAAAAACACTCTGGTTATTGCTGACCTCTTCTACACAGCCCAGCACTCCGACACATTTTAAATTCATGTATCAAAACATTTAGAGCCGCTCACGCACGCATGCATTTCTCGATATAATGGCCATCCTTAAATTCTGCCTACACTGTTTTAAAGACTGGCCTTGTGTCTTTAAGTTTGAAAAGACCCACAAGCGCAGCTTTTAAGGCTGGTGAAAGCAAGCCTCTACAAAGCTATGGCGTTCGAAGCCGTGGCCTCTATAGCCTGCTAACTGTACAAGCATACGTGTTTGAAAGGTACATTCAACCACATTGTTGCACTGGAGTCTCACGGATGCCTTTCTAGTTCCTATAAAATAGCCCCTGAGTTGAAGCACATAAACATACTTAAGCTTTTCTTTAAAACACTCAGGGATGGCAACTTATGGAGCTGTACTGATGGAGATATCTTTTCAGCACAAAGTTTCTGGCCTTCAAAGCTTGCAGTCATTGGTAAGTAGAGTGTTCATTCTTCCCACACAACAGGGTGCATAAGAAAAGGCTTTGAATGAATTGACAAAACACAGTGTTCACTAAAGCAAGGGAAACCTTGGAGGATTATTAGCAGGTCACAGCAGTATTTGAAGAAGAATGTAGTATACAGCATGACCTTATTGAGCCCTCCAGAAATACTTTGATTTGCTGGGAGTTTCTCTGACTAAAATGGACCATCAGTGTCAGTGTTGTGTTTATTACTCAGTAAAAGTAACGTATTACACATGATTCATTACTTTTTTTAAAAGTAATAAAGTAATGCATTACTCTATGGTGGCAGAATGCCCTTCACACAGGTCAGAGGTTGTTAAAGGCAACTTCTCTCAAAGTTACCTTATGTGGTTGCAAACATGTTTAAATATGAGTGATGGATTACAGATTACATAATGTTAGGAAGAATATTACCTTGTTGTTGCCGTCATAACGTTCCAATTTTGCAAAAGCCTGCCTGCTATTACTAGAAATGTCTGCAGTGTTTGCCTGATATTCCTTAAAATTAAGGATACATTAATCAGAGCGGTGTTCCTAGATCCCACAGCCTGAGTCAACAAGCCTGCCCCAACAAAGCAGCTCCGAGCTTTCTTCAAATGCTGCACTGTTGTCAGCCTTCATATGAAAAAATAAATAATAATAAAACTGAAACCTTTCCACTTGATTACTCACTCGGCTTGCAGGGGATCGGCTGCAGTGGCAAGGTCATCTGGGGGTCAGAGTTGACCTGGAGGGGTTGGGTGGTGTGGTGGAAAGCTGGAATCATCACATAGGGCATGTTCACCTGCTGGGACAGAGCAGGACACGTGCATGTTACAGACAAGCCTCATCCGTCTCACACATTCATTTATTAATCTCCCATTCTGCTCCTTGAAGTGATTCAGGAAGATGTTCGAAAAGTCGTGAGAGGAGCTGACCTGGATCTGCTGCTGAAGCAGGTTGATCTTGTGCTGCTGCTGGATGAGCTGCTGCTGCTGCTTGGCGATCTGAGACACAGAAATACGAGACACACAACAAGTGAGCGCTAGCCTGTCTAAATTCTAACGATCAGCCATGACGCACGCGTGCAGCGGTTCATTTGTTTCCAGAAAAAAGCTGGCGAGTGCATGCGGTGTTCTCCTTCTGTGGACTTGTGTGAAAAAAGGCACATTAAACAAAGATCTTTTTTCAATTTCGGCCATCTAATTTGCCTAGAGTTCGTATGGAGCGAGAACACGAGCACCAGTGCACACAGGGGCTTTTCGTCTGTTTGGTCAGAAAGGCCCTTTATATTCTTCATCAAGATAATACACAGCAGAGAGACAGAAATTTGTTTTGAGATGTCCACATGTTTGCATGTTCTGTTGAACTGGGTGACAGATGCAAAGATCTGGTAGAGATACCTGTTCTTGCTGTTGCCGAGCCAGCTCCATCTGTTGCTGCTGTTTCTCCAGCAACAGGGCGGCCATGTTTCTCTGCTCAGAGTGGGCTCCCAGGAGCTGCTCCCTCAGACCACTCAGCTGGTTGATCATCATCAACAGCTGGAGCTCCTTCTCTGCCAGAGATTCGGGGGTACCTGGTGGGAGGAGTGGGAGGCTTTGTGTTTTTATGCCGGATAAGGCCGTTTTTTTTTTTTATTCCTTTTTATTCCGTTTTTGCTTTAATAATGTCTCCAAGTATCATCATTATATTATTATATTATAGGAACATTTTATCCCTCCGGTAGGAGGGATAAAAAAAAAACTATGCTCTCCTTGTTCTTACAGTTTTGTTATATAACCTCTCATGTTTTCCCATTTTTCCCACAAAAGTTCTCAAAACAAGAAGCTTTTCTTCTCTTTATAAAAAAAATCATATTTTTATGGTGAATAATATTTCTCAGTTTTACAAAAAAAGTATTTTGCTCTTGTTTGTAGATGAAACTTTTATCAGAAAATTTCACAAAATACAAAATTTTTGTCATTTTTAAGAGACTGAGAACAATTTCTTGTAATTACCTAAAAATGTTCTTTTTTCCTCCACAAAAAAATGTTTTAATGTTAAACTTTCCCTCTTTTAAAAAAATCTTGTTATAATAACAATGTTCTCAATCTTACAAAAACCTTTCTGACTTTCACAGGATCATTTTCAAATGTAATATCTTGTCTTTTATCTCCTCACACCCTCCTTGGGTCAAATTTCACACATTCAGAAAAAACAACATCTCAAAGAAAAAAACCTGAAGCTTCTTCGTAACATGTTGCTTTATGTTTCCTATATTTCAAAATCAATTGCTATCTTGTAATCTCATAACTGCTAGAAAAGGATGTTGAAAGGGTTGAGACTGATAAGCATCTTTTTTCCCCATTTGGCAGAAACAAGCTGCTATACCAAACTGCTTAGATCAGAAACTGTAGATAATGTTTGAAGGACAGACGCGTCTTCACTATGAAAATAAATCTTTCATCGCTGCCAAAACTGCAAAGCCAGTTCCAAAAAAGCTGGATTCTGTGTAAAATGTAAATCTCATAAACTTTTATTTTATTCACTGTAGAGACACATTAAATGTCTGAACTGAGAAATTGTAAAACTTCAAAATATCTCACATCTCAAATACCATCTCAAAAAAGTTGGGATGGGAGCACCAAAGCTGGAGAAGCACTTTCCAGTTAGGTTAACTGGCAGGAGGTCAGTAACATGACTGGTTATACAAAGAGATTCCAAGAAGTACATCAGAGGTTCACAAATCTGTAAAAAACTGCACCTACAGAGTTTGGACAAATTCAGAATAATGTTTCTGACTGCAAAGTCAGAAAGATTGTAAATATCTTTTTATCTACAGTACATAATATCATCAAACGATTCACTGATTCTGGAGGATTCTCTGTGTACAAGGGACAAGACAGAAGGCCACCTCTGAATGCTTGTGATCTTCGGGCCTTCTGAAGCTGGACTGAAGCAAAGCGCAAAACTGTTGTTAGATCAGACAAATCAAAATTTTGAAAATCACAAATGCCACTTCCTCTGGTCTAAAAATGAGACGGACCATCCAGCTTGTTATGAGCAAGCAGTTGAAAAGTCTGCATCCCTGATGGCACAGAGGTGAATTTGTCAGTTTGCACATCTGGGGAGGCACCACTAATGCTGAAAGGTACATACAGGTTTCAGAACAATGTATCCCATCCAGATAATGTCTTTTCCAGGGGAGGCCACGTACATTTCAGTAAGACAGGGTTAAACCTCATGTCCGCGCTCCTCATAGCAGAAGAGCGCGGACACTGAAGTGGTGTGCCTGCCATGAACTCCTTCTACTATACGAAAACATCTGTCATGAAACAAAAAAGGCTGAAAAGATGACCCAGGACTGCTGAGCAGCTAGAATCTCCTATCTCTCTCCTCAGTTCTACCATGTGGTAAACATGGTGTGGCAAATGTGGGTTTATGATAATCATTACATTCATGTGCAAACAAATACTAAAAAAGGGATCAAATGATACAGTGAAATTATTGAGATAACAGCAGCACACATGTGCTGTGAGTGTGGTTATATCAGTGAGACGGGCACAGTGACAGCCAGGACTGGATTTCAATTATCACTGTACATATAATAAATATTACATTGTTAACCCCAGAACACTCGCACGAGTTTTGTAACGCCATCACTACACTTTCGCATGGGTGAAAATTTAGGGTTAATGAAGCCTTCACATACACTGGTTATGTTTTACCTTTAAAAAAAAGTAGAAGAAGAAATATCTAAATATCTGCCATCTAAATGTCAAACCAATGGTGTGCCACATGCCGCTGTTGCACCAAGCTGTTATATATGATGCTTTTAAATTGATAAAACAAATGAGAACTAGAGTAGAAAAGCTGAAATTCATACGGTCTAATTGTATATGTACAATATGATGGTGTTTGTAGTGTTTGAAGCTAACCTTTCAGCTGTCCTGCCCCCACTGTGCTTTTATCCAGTAGTTTCTCCTTCCAGTCAGCATTCAGCAGCTTCTCAATGGTAGGCATCACTGTTAAGAGGACACAAATGGTACTCAGCGGAACCGCAGTGGGCAGCAGTAGATGGCGTGAAAAATATATTCTGTCAAATAAAATACATCTAACACCAAACTACTTTCTGAGCCTCTCTTCTGCCTTTCTAATGGCATTGATTGAAGAAGACGTTTGAGGTGTCGAAGGGCAGAGGTTGTTTGTGCATCAGGGAGAAGTTTTGAGTGTTTGAGTGGATCAATATTTGGACAGAGAACAATTCAAGGTCAGCGACTGGAGCGAATTTGAGAAAGATTTAAGGCAAGGAGTGCAGGCTGGTTAAAGACTAGAGGGCAAGGAGAGTCTTGCACGCGGCTCAGAGAGAAGCCTTTCACTCCCTACGAAAGAAATTGAACACAATCAGACATTAAAAAAAATGCCCCTGAACTTATTCAGGAATCCAAACAACACCCTCGCTTTGTGAGACAAACCATCACTTCCACACATCGATTTTAAGCAGACTGTATTGTTTAATGCTGAATAGCAGCAGAATGTAGCGCTCTCAAACACGTAAGATATGGAGTCATCAAAGTCTGAGATGGGAAAATTATATGGACGTGTGTGCGAGTAAGAGAGAAAGACTCCCACAGAAGGTAATAACACTGAGGTGCAGAAAGGAGAAAGGCTGAGGGCTGAATTGATACAACTGTCTGAAATCCAGTAAATACTGAGGCAAAACTGTTAAGTGCCAATCCGACTACATGCTAACATCCAAACAGCTTGGTTCTAAAACGTTACTCTCAAGATACAAACGTGTCAATTTTAATTAACTTAAGTATTTATGCCTTCCTGAGCCTGGTTCTATATTAAATTTCTTCCTGTTAAAATTGAGTTCTTCCTTCCCACAGTTGCCTAATCCTGGCTACTAACCATACGACCGTTGCTGTAAACTGGCATTATACAAGCAAAACACACATTCAATATTTGCATAGAACATGAGTCAAAAATGACAAACTTTACATGTTACGGTGAGTAACTTTTGTTTTGCTAAGCTGATACCTTACCAGTTCAGGCCTCATGCTTGAATGCAGGCGTGACAGTGATATCATCTTATTGTCGGTATCTGGCTGTCTGCGAGTATTTGTGCTGTCCCTTATAAAACTGGGAAAATATTCTTTGTAGAAGTATTAATGCCAAGTATTTTGCTAACTTAACTTAGCAAGTTTCAGTGGCCATTTCATTTAACAGCCACCCAGTTAAATGGTAAATGCTGGACATTCAACCCTAAGTTGCTCCTAATAGCAGGACAGTTTCTTTCCTTCTTGGGAGGTTGACTTTGCTCTTTATTCTGATCCCTGTGAGCTGTTGCTACAGCAACAACTACTCTCTGGGTCT
Organism: Oreochromis aureus; assembly: GCF_013358895.1. Lineage (NCBI taxonomy): Eukaryota > Metazoa > Chordata > Actinopteri > Cichliformes > Cichlidae > Oreochromis > Oreochromis aureus. The sequence continues at coordinate 7,174,218 of NC_052946.1, read as the reverse complement.
TCAGATAAAACCAGCACAAGACATCAACCCATAATGGTACAGTCAGTCACCAAGTAAATTATAAATAAGAGTATGATACAAATAAAACTTTCTCTTGAGTTAAAAACAGCACACAATCAAACAATCAAGAAATAATAAAACTAGCAATGAATCCTATAATTAGATATTATTAATATGTATTAAATCAGTAGGCTAATGAACATCAACACAGTGGCAGATTAGACAAAATAAGACAGAACTGACTCTCTGTTTGCACCTCTGTGGTTCCAAATAAAGATTTGGGTGCTTTTGACAGACCTTCTTTCAAGTTGGATTGTCCCTCTGATCGATCATGCATCCTAGGTTCCTTCAGTCCCATGGGGCTCTGTCTGTGAGGCAGGTCCTTACCTGGAGATCCCTCCTGTCAGGACAGAGAAAAGAGAACCTCAACGAAAATCTCACCAAGAACATGCAAATATACTTTATATTTTGATATACCAATCTATGACACATTCTTGACTTCCTAAAATTCCCTGTCATGCCTTTCGTAATCCTTACTGAAGGGGAGCGAGACAGTGGTGGGGTCAACTGGCGAGCCTCAAGGTGCTGAGTTCCTGACCAATCACGCGAAGGAGACGTCTTACGAAGTTCGACGCTGGTATCCACTGCAGCCCCTCCCCCAGAGTCTTCACGTTCTACTTTGACACCAACGCCTGCCATGTTGACATCCCCACTGGAGTGAATGTGAAGTGCTGGAGGGCTGGGCTCAACCATTCTGTTGAAAGACAAAAAAAAAAAATACACAATAGTAGCTGTCATTTGGGTGTGCTGAGGTTTGGGCACTGGGTAATCTCCCAGTTCTAGATTTGGGAGTAAACATATTGACAGCAAAGAAGAAAAAATAATAGAAAATTTGTTGGTGGAAAATTTCATCCAATTGCTGTTGAGATATTTTATTTGGACTAAAGCTAAGGACGAAAAAGGAATCCTTAGAGGTGTGTCAGCAAGTGGGTTAGAGACTCTTACAACTATGAAAGCTTTATGAACGGTTATAGGGAAAATAAACAATATGGTCAAATTTCAAACAGAAGTTTGTAATCAAATACTGCTATAGATGATTAAAGCAAAGAAGTGTAAGCTGTGAATAATAAATAATGAGTACTATGAGAATTTATACTGAATACTAACACTTATGCGATCTTTTACTCCAAAAATAATTCAGTTTGGCTGTTTCCCCATTATTTTGATTGCTGTTACTTTTACAGGCATGCGCACAAATATTCCACCTCTCCGATAGCCACTGGGCATGCATTTGGTTTCCATTTAGGGTTTCGGATTTTCTTTTTTGTTCGTTTGTTTGTTTTGTGACATTTACCATACCATTTACCGTGTCAGCTATTCTGCCTGACCTCTGTCAGCACCCAGTCTCCCCCAGTGCTCATCAGGCACATCTTCCAAGCCCAAAAACAGTATCAGGACAGCCTTCCACATCAGTAGTACCTCACATTATCCCTCCAAGGTTGAAGTCATCATTAGTGACATCCCTAACCCCAAACCCTGACTCTAAGCAATCAAAATAAGTACTTTTTTATTATTCTTGCAAGTCTCAGCATGTCTAAAATTTAAAAAAGGACTTTTGTAAAAAACTGATTCTTACTGGTTTTCCATAATTAGATGCAATTTGCTTATATCCTGCTTATAACTTAATAATTGCGACAAATAGCTAAATCAATTTGTGACATTTCTGCCTCTTAAAGGAAACCTGAATTTTAAGGTGGTAAATTTAAGAAAAAAATGGCGACTCCTGAATTCAGTTTTGAGAGTTAGGTGGTGGTTGTGTTAAAGTGTGCGTGTGTGTGTGTGTGTGTCTCCCTCAGTTTGTGACAGTGAATAATGAGAGGTTATAGGGGAGGGAGACAGACAACGCCTCAGTGAGGAAGAAAAGCAGAAAACTGAAGAGGGGACAGGTTGAGTGAGAGAGGTTTGAACCAGAGTGAACTTGAACAAATCAACTCAGGGTTGTGTGCATGCGTGTGTTATTTCCCAGTTCTACAGCAGGAGGAAAGAAAAACACAGCAGACAGCAGAACAAAACAAACAGAACACACAAGGGCAAAAAGTGCACATATATATAAAGAGGCAGAAAAAAAGCCATTGTTGGAGCCGGGGAACAAAGGAAGCCGAGACAATGGGGGAGAGGCTGACAAAAGCCGCCGGCCGCAGGAAACAGGCCGGATAACAATGCCAGCGGAATGTGCCGACCAACTCAGGAACATGGCAAAAAAAACCAAAAAAACAAGCGCCACCATTCTGCGGAAAGCATAATAATGATTAGTGCCCCCCCCCCCAGCTTGCACACTGTGTTTCTAAACAAAGCCACCTGTCTGCCAGGGTCCAAGACTCCAAACCTCAGTGATGTATATGCATGCGTTTGTGTGTCTGTGTGTGTGTTATAAGCTGCAAAACACAGGTAGAAACGTCGTGCACCGAACTCAGCTGCCATGTGGTCACAGAAGAGTTGTTTACAGTCTGATTTTAGTTCCAAGTAATGGACGGAGAGTGCAAGCATTTGCAGGAACGTCCATGAAGTCTGTTTGTTTCCTGTGACCACAAGGACTTGTCTGCAGATAATTTACATCGCAATGCACCAACTACGCTACGCTCCAGGTGGCAGACTTCAAAGAACTATAACAGGAATGAATAATTGGCTGTCAGCTGTACATGTCTGCGACGGAGCATAATTCAGGTGAAAAACTCAATGGGTGCAGTTGCTCTGCAGTTGGTACAAGTCCAGCAAGCAACATCAAGCAAATCTAAGCTTATTATGTGGTGCAAGCATGACCACAGAAAACTATTGAGATACTTTGTCTACTGGAATAATGTTTAATTTAATCTTCAAGCAAATTGGCAGAATAAACAGCTAAACACGCACCGAAACCTTCATCATGGTCAAAGACACTTGAATTTCACTCACTACTATGACAACAGCTTGTTTTTTAGGAAATTCTGACAACTAGATTTAAAAAATCTTTATAGATTTATATTTGTCTTGAACTCTAAATTGAGTTTGTCGATAATAAATGCCACACTTGTAATTATCTCAGCAGGTGATGTGGATTCCTATGACCTCTTGAGAAAGGATAATGACAACTTGACTAAAGCCAAGCAACTTGGACCAACTTGAAGAGGGCCTCTTCCCTTTGCAATTCTACAAAGGCTGCAGTGTCAACCCTGTAAAGTGAGACACGTCCCTTACTTACCTGATGAGTTTAATGAACATATTTTGTTTATGAGAACACCAGCTCAACAGTTACGCGGCCCTCTGGGAACACTCCCGAAGCTCCTGACCGGCCCCTCTGCCATCGCCAAGCAACATGAAAAACACATTTCCAGCACTCTAGGAAACACACAGTAATGTTGTTGGTGCATTTTAACACAAACCCACCTGCCTGGCTAGGCTCTAAACCTGTGTGAATGTGTGCGCATTTATGACTCGTTGTGTTTTCAAATCACAAAGCGATAAAAGAAAATCTAATTTACACAGCTGACGGTAACTAAAAAGCACAATAAACACACCTGCAAGCAGGGGGATCACCGGCAATCGAACTCATTTGATGCCACCTGTTTGATTACTCTTGGTTTAAAGATGATATCACACTCATTTGTATATCTTTCATATTAAAAAAAAACGACTGCGATTTTGCTTCAAATTTTACTGCCTGATTATATTTGTTATCTGTCATATTTGGGAAAAGTTACCATCAGCTTCAAACCCACAACACTGTTCATCAGCCTAATCCTGTCTGACGTCTGCTTTCAGCTGAGGTGTGTAGTTTTGTAGGGTATGGGAAGGAACAATTGTGGAGGGATGGAGGTGGGAAACTGTTATAAGCAAACACTGCAGCAGTCACCATCCATGTGTTGGCGAGGGGCTGATTGCCGGAGGAGAGGGGGTTGGAGGGTTGCGCGCAGGCGGCAGTGGCAACATACCGAGCTGAGTCCCACACAGCAAGTTATTCCTGGGTCTTCCCTTCACGTTCCACAGGGGCTGGACCGCAGAGCTGCCACAGGTGGCTTTCACACGCCTCTGCACATACTCTGTGTGTGTTTGCGTGTGTGTGTGTGGGTGTCACCAAGTGCAGAGGTATGCACAGAATCTCAGAAGCCCGCACAGTTGTTGACAGCGAGGAATGTGCGTCCAGGTGCATGCATTTTTACAAGCACAAAGGTACTTCAAAAACAATACCTTTTGTGCCTTAGGGTGAACAATGCAAACCAGTCAAGGTTATCAGGTTATCGCTTGCCTTCACATCTCTCTCTAGTTAAATACACACTTAGCCTATCTGCACTGACTGCACCTACGTGGAACCTGACCTTGTGCATACATGTATATGCGGTGTGTTGCATGACTTAAATAGCACTGGCTTCTTCTAAGGTTATCTGATTGAGGCCTGTTTTTCAATCACCTACGGTGTTATTCAGCTTTTATAGGCGCTCACCACCTGCTGCTATGAAATCACAATGAAACAGACCTCAGAGCAGCCAAGAGTTGTTTTTTTTCACCTGTTTACTGAAAAATATTCCAATTATAGTTATATAATAGACATGGACATGATGATACGTAGACTCTCAGCTTTCATTTGAGGGTACCCACATTCAAATGGGAAGAAGGTTTTAGTAGTTTCAGCTCCTTAACATGTGCCACCCTCTTTTTAAAGGGACCAAAAGTAATTGCACAATTAGGGCTATTTCATAGGCAGGTGTGGGCAATTCCTTTGTTATGTTATTATCAATTAAGCAGTAAAAGGCCTGGAGTTGATTTGAGGTGTGGTGCTTGATTTAGAAGATTTTGCTGTGAACAGACAACATGCGGTCAAAGGACCTCTGCATGCAGGTGAAACAAGCCATCCTTAAGCTGAGGAAACAGAAAAAACCCTTCTGAGAAATTGATACAGCTTTTGTTACATTCTGAGAAAGACAGAAAGCACCAATGAAGTCAGCACCACAAAAACACAATTCTGGAAAAACACCCTTTGGACAGATGGAAACAAGGTTAACCTCTACCAGAATGCCAAGAAAAAAGTATGGAGAAGGCGTGGAACAGCTCATGGTCCAAAGCCAAAGGCTTGGGTGTGCATGGCTGCCAGTAGCACTGGGACACTAGTGTTTATTGATGATGTAGTACAGGACAGAAGCAGCCGAACGAATTCTGAGGAGTTCAGAGACATACTGTGTCTGACTGATTGGGCAGTGTTTCATAATACAAATGGACAATGACCCAAAACATACAGCCAAAGAAACCCAGGAGTTTATGAAAGCAAAGAAGTCAAATATTCTTGAATGGCAAAGTCAGTCACCTGATCTTAACCCAATTGAGCATGCATTTCACTTGTTGATGACCAAACTTTAGGGTTAGGCCCACAAACAAACAGCAACTGAGAGCTGTTGCAGTAAAGGCCTGGCAGAGCATTGAAAAGGAGGAACACTGCAGAATGCCACTGCTGTACTTCTAGAGTTCTAGAGTTCTCGGCCCTCAGGGCCCCCCCATGCAATGCTCCGAACTCTAACTGCGCCTTGTGATTTAAGCATCTGCCAAATGCTGATTGGTTGACAAGGAAGAAGCGTGAAAAAACTTCAAAGATCAAAAGTACAGCATGAAAAGCACAGACAGTGGCTGCAGTGGACACTTTGCATACTTTAATTCTTTGTTCCACTTCAGCTCTTTGTATGTTAGAATGTCACTCTTCGCTTCAGCAGTTTGACAGACCAACAGCGACACAAGCAAGAATAGCCCACGGACTGGCTGAAAAACATACTTTGTACACTGACTGCCAGACCGACCATCCCTAACTACCTACACACTATGAGCAAGCTGAACCATAAATTCCAACTGACTGGAGACCCGAGACGTTGCATACTTTGTCTGGTGGCAAGTTGCATCTCTTGGTAACATGCTAGCTAAGCAATTTTACATGTTGATAATTCATCCTTGTGGACAAAAATATTAAATAATTATATTAAAGAAAGTATTCTATTTCTATATCTGCAAGTTATTAACTTAACCTAACTGCTTAGAGAACAAGCAACTGCAGTTTTTGCTAGCCAAAATTAAAGTGACGTATGAGTCCACCTAGCTAAACAAACTAGAACAAAGCTAGCTAGACCTAGTGTTAGCTGATAACTTACACTAGCTCCGGTTAGCTTTGTTATTAGCTAATAATTCGTAGCTCTAGCGTCATTCAAATACGATCACATTCGACAAAACACGTAATTAGTCTCTGACAGGAAGGACTCGTCTGAAAGCAGACCACAGTGGCCTCGCTATCCAACCACAGTCATGGCTGTGCTGTTCCAGGACTACCCGCTGCGAGCTGAGCGCTCCCGCCACAGCAGACAGGGAGGGGCTGGAGGATGACAAGGAGAGAGCATACCTCTGTCCTCTGACAAAAATGGCCTCCTTTCCTTTGAGCACTCAAAACACTGAAACGTTATACTTCCCACGGCACAAGAATCACTTCACACAAAACCTTCAGTTACCCAACAAGTTGTAACATGTAAAACCCAACATTTCCCCCCAGGAGGCTTGGCAATGCAAATCCCTTCTGTTGTTCTCCCTTTCTTTTCTTTTCTTCCTTTGTGTCTTTATTCTTTTCTCACCGCTTGTTTTTCTTTTCACCTTACCCCTCCCAACAAGAGCAGGCTGCTGGGTTTATATCGTCCTTGTCGCTTTCTAACTGCTGCCTGAGGCAGAATAGCACAGAATGCACAATAGACGTAAGAGAGAGTGCCAGGAGCCATTCTCAGCAGTAGCGAGCAGCAGGATAAAATGTTAGACATCTAAAGCAGCCTACTTGGTGATAAACAAATAAAGAATTTCTCTTTGTCAGTAGTGAGACTGACAGCTGTAATGGCAGAAGGTTCCCTGCAGAAACCTTCTGCCAAATGCAAAAAACAAAAACACAAAATCACTTACCTATACTTGGCTCAGGCACAAGAATCTATCAGGTCAAAAACAAAAAAAAAATGCAACAAACAAAGAAAAAGGTAAAATAACTCACACCCTGATCTGCACGAGTTTCCGTAGCCAGTATCATCTCTGAAAAACAATCGCATTCAGGAAATTTTCTCACTTCTTGTTCAATTGTCAATTGTCCCATGACCGAACTCACACTCTAAGTTTCCAACCTGCTGTGCAGTCATGTTAAAACAAGTGCGAACCAATGTATAAACAAATGTTTGTGGATATGTTTTGCAGCTAGCACTATTTGATTAGGGATGATAAAACAATTTAGCGTTCCGCACCAGCTATAGAGCCAGTGTGCCCACAGGGCCTGGCTCAGCCTTATCACAGCCTTATCATCACCAGTTCAGTCAGTGGTTGTGCTTCATTAGTAACAAGGAGCATTAAAAACACACCTATTTATTTTTTTTATAGAAACATGCATCTCCTACTTTGATCAGTGTCTATTTAAAGGAAAAGCAAGACTGAATTAAAAGATGTTCAGAAACACTTACACAAGCACACCTTGGACTCTCACCTATCCATCTACCCTCTGTAGCTCTCTGTACTGACCTGGTAGTGCAGAGTGGAAGCGAGGAGATCCAACAGCGCTCCCTGACTGGCAGAACTGGAAGAGATCTGCTGACACAGGTCATAGTGAGTGTTTCTCCCTCACCGGTAACGCCTGTCTTTTCTACTCTTCTGTTACCTCTGACCAGCCCCCCCCCCCCCAAGAGGGGAAGTACAAAGAGCCTCTTCAAATCCCATCGTATAGCCGCCGCGTTTGCATAATTAGCATGCTGTTTGCAGGTAACCTTTGCTGCTTGCAGACGCGCATGATACTGATCGGACCTCAACCAGCCAACAGGTGTGATTGCGGTGTGATAAGCACATTCACAGGCTTTAGACACTTTCGAACACAGTCGGCTTTATTCTAGGCTTTTTATGATTTCCAGGATGTGTGGCTGAAACTGGTGGAGGGGTGGGGGGACAGAAAAATGCCGGGTGGGTGGTTGTAAAGGTAAGGGAATAAGGCAACCGGTCACAACGAATCAAAGAGACAAGCAAATGATTTTAAAACGAAGCAAAAAAAAAAATCTTTAAAAAAAATCTTTACCCAACTATTTAACAAAAACTTTAATCAAAGCTCTGATTGCTTGATCGTGATCAGATCATTTGATAAAGCACAAATATCAACATTTTGATGTACAATGCAGTATTATAAAGTCCCCCCTCACTGTTACCTGCCATTTTACATTGTTGGATGTAGTTTGGTCTCTGATTCCTGCGTGCAAGAGGAGAAAGGAGCTCCAGAATCAGTTGGCGTAAGTGCACAGTGGTGTATAGTGCAGAGGTAATCTGATCGGACACACTCAAGCTGAAAATGTAGGGAATTCTGGTGTGATGCGAGATACAATATCAGCCAGTTTGGCAGCGCTGCGAGACTAGTTTTTTGAAGAAAATAAGTAAAGCCTCAGTGAGGTAACAATGTTTAGTCAACTATGTTGTAAATAGATACAAGTAAGCAAACGCACCTTTTTGATGTTCCACAAAGGTTACATGGGAGACACACATCATTTTTATTTGCCCTCTTTTGTTCCGAGAACCAATTATCTCCTGACAGATAACGAGAAGCCGTTCCATGCGGTCCATACAGCAATGATGATTTTTGTCATTGTGAAGAGAAAATGTGCCGTTAATAGGAACCTCTGCAATGTCATGTGTCTGTCAGCATAAACAGTTAAAGGCGCTTGTAAATTATTTGCTGGTGGGGATTCAACCTCAAATGAACTGGATAGTCAGTTAAGTCCCAGCACAGAATAGTTCTTCTTGTTCTACTTGTCCTGTCAGGCATGTTACTTTATTCTTTACATTAGGTGCCGACTACAGCCACAGTGAGCCATTAAGCCATGCAGAGGTGCGTCGTAAACACACTGTGCTTTATGACCTGTGAGTGGCCAGTACCTTTGTCCATATAGTGTATTATAACTTGATGTGAGGTACAGAGTATCTAGAAAGTTTGCACTCATGCAGCTTATGGATGCATGGCAGTATTTTCAGACATTTTATCACTCAGTCCGCTCATCTAAATATAATCATTCCTGACTTGAGAAAAAGAAAATAAAAATCTCAGTAGCCTAAGGATGAAAAATTCAAACTCTAGAAACCAGTGGATGATGTCAGGTGAGCAAGAAAAAAACAAAAGCATGTACTGCAGCTTATTGTGAGCATTCCTTTGCAATTTGTCTCACAATTGCAAATCACACTTTAAACTCCTGAATTTCAAACATGCACACAGTTTTACTTGACTTACACACCTTTTCAAGCTCTACCTCTCTGGTTCCCCAACAGTTTAAGTCACTTTTATTTAACACTACCTGGCTGCTTTCAAATTCAAAAGCTGCTTTTCAATCACATTTCAAGGCCGTCCAACACAACACTTGTACTAAACACTTGTAAGATCGCGCTGAGAGATGAGGTCTCAAAGATTTGTGAGAGTATGTTTTGGGTCTTGGATTTTTTTATTTTTTTAAATATTGGAGAGGTTTGGTAATATGTGCGTACACACACACACACACACACACACACACACACACACACACACACACACACACACACACAGCAGCTTCCTTGTGTTGCTGACTGGGCCTCATTAGAGAATGAGCTCTTAGGACTGGAGACACAAAAGCCTTGCTCTCTTCCTCTTTCCTTCCCCTCTCTTCTTGTGTTCTCTTGGCCTTTTGATGTCAAGAGTACTGAACCATAGTGCATAGTCCAAAGAATAACCTCATCAAGCATACACATGCAGTTTTCCAATTTTTCCAAGTTTCTCTTTTTTCCTTTTAGTGTGCAATGAATGCGTGTGTGTGTGTGTGTGTGTGTGTGCGCACGCGCGCGCACATACTATAAGCCCTGATAAGTTGCTGTTGTTCTGTGGTCGTTGGTCAGTTCATCACACACAAAGAGCAGTGTTGGGAACTCCCGCACTGTGATCGAGTGATAGAGACATCACAAAGACTACATTTTACTCCCCTTTTCCTCTTGCAGTTCAGGGGCTGCCCCTCAGGGGGCCACCCACTGCACTGAGCGCACCCACACACACACACACACACACACACACACACCATTCCATTACATCTCTACATCACCTCGTACTTGCAAATGCAACAAATATAGATTTAGTGGAGGTTACGTAAAGAGACACAACATGAATGAAGACATTTAGCAGAGATGCATATTAATTCGTACACTGTGGAGCAACTTTGCTGTATGAAAACTGAGCTCTGTTTGGGTTGGAAGTTTAAGATCCATATTTAATAAAGGGAAGAAAATAGTTACAAGAAGTACTAGTTTTGAAATCCAGCTCTATGTTTGGAATTAACAAGAGTACACATGTGCACACATCACAATACGTTTGAGAATCAGCAGCGGCAGAACGAGCGAAGAAAAAATGTTTTGCGTGTCAGATAAGAAAGCAAGAGGATTGAAAATGTCATACACACATCATGAGCGTGGCAAGAAAAACAAAATTATTCTGCTTGCTGGTGCCCTGAATAGATTTCTTGACAATCTCACTTACTAGAATCACTCTATGCACTGCTCATGGTGTTTGTGGCATACATGAAGTAACCTGCAGTAGAAGAAACTCATGGGGAAATATATTCTGGCTGCGAGCTAATCAAACGAAATGACACACAAGTATACATATATTTATTTGTACAAAGCAGACATCAAACATTTTCCTAATTTACCATTTAATGAAAAATTCTGCTATCAGAAATTTAAGATAACATTCTATACCATCTAAAGAGTTTCACTCACAAGAGTGCCAAACAGTTTAAATATGATACTAAATGCTGCAACAAATACATAGCGTATTTTTCGGATTATAAGGTGCATTAAGCGAAACAAAACAGTCAGATAAGTCAAACTTTACTCAACTCATTCTTCCTGCTTCCTCCACTTGCGTACCATTGATTCATTAATGTTCAAGTCTCTTGCAGCTCGTCTGTTCACGTGTTGTTGCAGTATATTAATGACTAACCTCGAATTGTGGATGGATTACCTCAGTTGTTCTCCTGACTGAAGTTTGGTCCGTTTACAGCATCCTGCCATGCGATTGCATTTGTCCCTAACCACCAGGAACCCTCACGTTAACTTGTATCGAGTGGAAAAAAGTTCGTGTTCATCCTTCAGCTTCACTGTGTTTATGTTATGCTAACATAGCTGTGTCGTTAGAGATCACGTAGCACATCATTATATACCAGCTAGTCCAACTTCAGTAACCTTACAAACGTCACTGCTGTTTAGTTTTCTCTCTTCAATTAAGTTGGAAGTGATAGCAGAGCTGTACGTTTGAATTTTTTCAGAAACAGTCAGAACATGCTATATCATGTTTAGGTGGAAACTAGCAAGCTAACTTCCTGCTAACTTCTAACTCTGTTAAATTTAATAAATTCTGTTTTCATGGATGCCTGGATGTTAAACTTTATTGTTACACCTGGTAAAGCAGCAACGCTGATCATTTTATTAAAGATGAAAGAATTTAGACAGTTTTTAACTCAGTGATGACGCAGTGTTTGTTTGACTTTGGGACCTGAAGAAGACGGAGTTTTGGACCCAGATTACTCCGGGAGGCTCCTGACTACAGTAGCCGTAATGCTCTGACAATCCATCAAGCGGTGCGGCTTTGTAGCTTACCGCTTGATGGAGTCATACTAAAACATTTTTTGACAGATTTTTGAGCGCCGTGTACCACAGAAAATCGGTTGGAGGTCAGTAAGCACAACCAGAATTCATACATAAGGCGCACTGTCGATTTTTGAGAAAATTAAAGGATTTTAAGTGTGCTTTATAGTCTGAAAAATACAAAAGTACAAATAATCTCTAGGAAATGAGAATATGTCATCTTTTTTTTAATTGTATTGTTCCACTAAGTCTTAGTAATCAAGTCAACAATCATTCTAAATGAGACATATTAAAAACTATGTATTTATGTATTTTCCCCAGAATAGTCCATGATGCCTTTCTCTACAATACGGTTTAGTGTTTACATGACTTAGCGATCAGAGAGTTAACACATATTACCCTCCTTCTATTGTTGTTGTTATGGTCAACTGTAACCCATGCCATCTTAACCAAATATAGAGCTGAATAACTAGTTTTTGCAGTTTCCATCACAAGTTCCCCATACAAATCTGAACATCAGTAAGATGGAAACATTAGTGGGACAGCTGCTATCTTAGTAAATGGCAAGAGGACAAAGACGTGCACATGAGGTTAACCGTATATAAAGTGTGTAGAAGGAGACAGCATAACATCTACAAAAGTAGGGTTAAAATGTGACTTGGACTCGAAAGTGCTTTGACACATAGTGACATCACAATTTTAGCTGACTATACTGTAAAATAAATGTTGGTTGCCCAATATGGCAGCTATATTCAAGCAGTACCAACTGCACATGAAATTCTCCGGGAAAATGGAGGCTCAAGTGTGCAACCAAAACAGGAAGAGGATAGTGCTTTTCACAGGTAAATGAAATCACGGACAGTTGGAAAACCAGAATAACTGAGCAAACTCTGGTTGCAAAAGCCTGAAGCAGGAGTGAAACTTGGTTTGGCTTGATCTGAGACTTAAGAGGCTTCAAAACCTACATTTAGTTTATTTCTATTAGATCAGCAAGTAACAGAGTCTGTTTCCTCATCAGCCCGACAATAGAGGACGGAGATATCGTCTTTGCTAATAACCATCACATTGATTTTGATGGACATTTCTTTAACAAGAGATGGGTGGTTCTAAATATCAAGGCCTGGTTTGCATGCTGCAGAAACAAGCTAACTCAGTATCAGTTATTACTCTAATAATCCACACAATGAAGTATGCAAAAAAAAACTCAATTGAGTTTTTTCCCCCTTTTTTTAATTAGATGGGTTTAACATAGATGTTACCAGAATACCAAGAGAGACAAGTTAAGATCATCTTTCCGTCTCGATGTATGATTGGCTAGCTTAGATAAGGCATGCCCCTTTGTTTTCCTGCACCGATGAGCTCAGAATATTAGAAAAATAAATGCCTTACTTACTAGGTGATTAAAGTACATTTACATCTCTTAAAAATGCATTCACCTCAAAAGCCATGATATATTCTCTCCATCTTTTCTGGTTTTATCAGTAAAAAGTTGTGATATCTTATCAAACTGCTGCCCTGAGAATAACTGGTATCAGGACCTGCATAATGCTGAAATTTGCATGTCAGCATTTGTCCATCTGTCACATACCTTTAGGCATTTTTACTTGTAACTTATAATAACACATTTACATAGAGTTTGAATAACTGATTAGCACCTATAAATGAGTTCACCCAAACTGAGTCATCTGCAGATCTTCAGCAACGCTGCTGCTGCTTTTGTTTCCTTCCTCCCTAAAAAAAAATTATCTGTATCTGCTGAAGGTTTAACAAGGACTTAGACTGAACACGCACTGCGTATGAGTCAACACAGACCACAAAGATGTGCTTAGTTTCTTCAGCAAAACCACTAAGACTTTTGTCTGTCGTCAAGAGATCAGGGACAACTGCTTGATTTCAAAGGCAGTCCCATTTCAGTCCTTCTTATTAATACAGGAATGAGTCAGGCTTTGTCTTAAGCTCTGTGTGGTATTTGTCAAATAGCTTCAGTCTATCTCTGATAAGAACAATCAAGAATTTACGTTTAAAGATGAATATCACTAACCCCTGACATCGCTCATTAAAGGAATCACTTTGACTTTGTATCCTACCTCGGTTTGATCCGTGCATACTACTGTCTTCTGTTCGTTTTCATCTGTTCTATTGAGTGACGGTGTAAGGGGTTGTGGTTTCTCTTATTCATCTTGGTGTGGTGTGGCTGAGTTTCAGCAGAACTGATAAGCACAAGCTTTTTGTGTTTCTCTTTTAACAGGGTAGAAGCAACCACAGCCAACACTGGTGTAGTCCAAAATAAAAGTTTGGGTATTTGTTACCACACAAAGTACCAATTTACTGCACTTTCTTACGATTTACAAAGTACAGTCCATGCATTTGACTACTAAACTAAAGCAGACTGATGCAGAATGGAATTACTTTCTCATCTTTTTCAGTTGGAGCAGCATGCGTGAATACAGACAAATGTATGCCATCAATTTAATTTCTCTTTTCCAACAGAAGCAGCACAACTGTGAGGGTTTTACAAGCACAGAAAAACAACAGCGCAGGGAGGTGGAGAGGGAAAAAAAAGACTTTTAAGGCAATATTGAAAAGATTCAGTTCAACAATCTTCCCAGTCAACAGGTACGTGAGGCGAGGTAAGTGCACAGTTTAAAGTTCACAGGCTCTCCAGACAGCAGCTGCTATGCTGCTTCAATGCACTGCTTTCAAGCTCAGATTGTTTGTGATTCTCAGCAGAATTAAGCGTTTCAGTGTCCAAAACACTAAAAAAGGACAAATCCATTAGTAGTTGTCCATATATGTAAAAGAAATAGATAAAATAAACATAAGACTTATGTGTCTGTGTCTGTCTGTTTTTATATGGAATATGAAAATATTCCATAGTACTACTAATGCTAATCATGGTAACACCACTGTACTGAAATATATCAGCCGTGACAATGATGCCTATACGTTCTTACAGCATGCACCTCCATAGTGTATTTGGCTGAAAGTTAACATTTGTAGAATATTGACTAGAGTAGAGCTGACCTTTGTGGGCACAGACCACACTGCCTCTGTGTGCTTCAATGGAAAAAACATGGAAGAAAAGAAAGAAAAAAAATGAGAAAATAGAAAACAGGAGTTGCAAATGTGCTTGGATGAAATTTCAGCGAGCCTACAGATGCAGGTTTAAGAACTGTTACAAAAACATGTTTTACAATTCAGCTATGGCGATGCTGCAAAAGCCAGCGAGCGCTTGTGCTGGTCTCAGCTTTGGGGTTGACAGGACTCATGCAACATAGATTACATTATCTATCTTATCTGTTACAGTTTATGTCAACCAGCAATATTAAGCACTCATCCATTTCACACAAAGTTTCATACTCAGTCCTTGTCGATAAATGACACACGCTATGTCAATATCAAAATATATCCGAGGTCTACCAATTAACTGGATAGTGTCATATTATGTCCTTTTTATTATTGTAATATGTGTCCAATTTTCAGCTTATTGACAATGTTTTTTTTTAGTTTAGGAATTCGATGTTATGAAAGGGTGTGTGCCATCATAACTAAAAGTTGTGATTGAAAACTACACAAAAAATAAAAATAAAAGGGTTTTATATATATATATATATATATATATATATATATATATATATATATATATATATATATATATATATATATATATATATATATATATATATATATATATATACACATATACATATATATATATATACACATATACATATATACATATATATACACATATACATATATGTGTATATACACACGTATATGTATATGTGTATATATATATATATATACATATACATGTATATGTATATATACATGTATATATATATATATATATATACATATACATGTATATGTATATATACATGTATATATATATACATATACATGTATATATATATATATATATATATATACACACATATATATATATATATATATACATGTATATACATGTATACATATACATACATATACACATACACCCAGCACGCCCCTGCGGTGGTTTATCCTTCAAGCTCGGGTCCTCTACCAGAGGCCTGGGAGCTTGAGGGTCCCAAGCAGTATCTTAGCTGTTCCCAGGACTGCGCTCTTCTGGACAGAGATCTCCGATGTTGTTCCCGGGATCTGCTGGAGCCACTCGCCTAGCTTGGGAGTCACCGCACCTAGTGCTCCGATTACCACGGGGACCACCGTTACCTTCACCCTCCACATCCTCTCGAGCTCTTCTCTGAGCCCTTGGTATTTCTCCAGCTTCTCGTGTTCCTTCTTCCTGATATTGCTGTCATTCGAACCGCTACATCGATCACTACGGCCGTCTTCTTCTGTTTGTCTACCACCACTATGTCCGGTTGGTTAGCCACCACCATTTTGTCCGTCTGCATCTGGAAGTCCCACAGGATCTTAGCTCGGTCATTCTCCATCACCCTTGGGGGCGTCTCCCATTTTGACCTCGGGACTTCCAGGTTATACTCGGCACAGATGTTCCTGTACACTATGCCGGCCACTTGGTTATGGCGTTCCATGTATGCCTTGCCTGCTAGCATCTTGCACCCTGCTGTTATGTGCTGGATTGTCTCTGGGGCATCTTTACACAGCCTGCACCTGGGGTCTTGCCTGGTGTGATAGACCCCAGCCTCTATGGATCTTGTGCTCAGAGCTTGTTCTTGTGCTGCCATGATTAGTGCCTCTGTGCTGTCTTTCAGTCCAGCTTTGTCCAGCCACTGGTAGGATTTCTGGATATCAGCCACCTCCTCTATCTGCCGGTGGTACATACCGTGCAGGGGCCTGTCCTTCCATGATGGTTCCTCGCCTTCCTCCTCTTTCTTGGGTTTCTGCTGCCTGAGGTATTCACTGAGCACGCTGTCAGTTGGGGCCATCTTCGTGATGTATTCGTGGATGTGTATATATATATATATATATATACACACACATACATATGAGACAAATACTTTAAGGTAGTGGGGTTAGGTTAATTGGTAACTCTAAATTGTGAATGTGAGTGGTTGTCTGTGTCTATGTGTTAGCCCTGCGACAGACTGGCGACCTGTCCAGGGTGTACCCTGGTATTCTGCCTCTAACCCTAAAGACAGCTGGGATCGGCTCTGGCTCCAGCCGCCCCCCACCCGTGACCCTGAAAAGGATAAGTGGAAGAGAATGGATGGGATGGATGGATTTCAGATTATTTTAGCTCGTGCGGAAATAAAAAAAAACAATATTTTTAGGTTGTTTGAGGTAGCGCTGTGTTTCTGGTGAGATGGCACCATATTTTAGTTGCTGATCTAATAGAGTTAGGCTAAGGTAGGCTAAGACTGCACTGTGTTCACTAGTCAGTCATCTAGTCACTGGTAAACAAATTCAGTCAGGGACTTTAATGGAAGCATAACACTTAGGCACATATAGTTATGTTATCCTATTATCCTGTTTCAACATTTCGGTCATCGTTTTATTAATTAGCCATAGCTGCTAGTTGTTAGCTAAACCTTGACTTAAGAGATGCTTACCTGATTGCCACATTTGCAACAAGTGGTGACATGTCATCCGTGCTGGTGTATGGGTCTAACTAACATGCTAAATGCATTTCTTTTCACATAATACATTCATAAAACTGTGGATTTACCTACCATTTTGGCCAGCATTTGGCCAGGATTTCATTAATAAATATTGCACAAATAAAATTACTAGAGGCCAACAGCTGACGTTGTGTTTTGAGCTACTCGTGAGTAGCTAGTTCCTGTTGGCAACGATCTATTTCTTTTCACCTTCCTGTCTCTTAGAGTCAATGAATCTATTTGCCATATGGAGTTTTGTTTAGAAAATCTGAATAACAGTAATAAAATTTCACTATCATTAAAACTCATCTTTAACTTTGTGTGTTTTCTCTTTTTTGGCAGTGGAATGACTTAAATGACTCAAATATGAGTGTAGAGAGGTGGACGCAGTGTGCAACACGAACTGTGCAAAAAAAGAAAACTGTACTACTAGTTACAGTATTAACAAATCCATGTTATAAACTTTATGTGAGTGTATTATAAAGCATTTCACTTTGAAATGCTTCATAAACTTTATGTGAGTGTATTATAAAGCATTTCACTTTGAAATGTCACTGTCATCAGTACAGGTATTCTGCGACGCTCCTACCACAATACACTGTCTTTTTTAATCCAGCCAGAGCTCTCTTGCAAATGAGGTTTTATTCAAATCATATGATCAACAAAAAACGGATTAAAATAGAATTCATTGTCACCGACTGAAATACTCGAAGTATACAAATTTCAAACTGAACTCGCTACACACTGTACTCCATTCAGTGACAGTATAATGCACGGTTCTATTGTTTGTTTTTTTCAAAATTAGCAGATGTGCTTTTTTTCACTTTCTACAAAATTTAAATGCATGATTTACTAGGTTTTCTATAATATGGTACTTTTTACACTTGATGCAAAGTCTATGCATTCATTTTCCACTACGGCCATCCATATGAAAATACTCCAGAGTGATAAAAAAAGTAAGTTTGAGTAACATTTAGAGTTAACTCGGTTGTTAACTTTATATGACTGTACGTCTACAATACACTAACATCACCGTCAAACACATCTAACCCGTCCTCTGTGTTTAAATCCTGCTTAATACGCTTCATAATCTGCTCTCTCTATGACCACTGCGTCTCTCTTTCTCAAAAGCTTTCTAAATAAGATGTATAAATAGGCTGATGACACAACCGTGCCCTTCACAAAGACACCGAGGAGAGAGAAAAGAGAGGAGAACAGGACTCTGGCTTTAGTCACAGCCCCTTTTATTCTTCTGCTTTTCAGAAGCACAGGTTAAAAAGCAGCCATTTTTCTTTTCATGTCTCACTCTCGTCCCTCTTTCTCCCTCTCTCTTGCTCCCTTTTCTCTCTTCCCGTTGCGTTCACCGAAACAGGTCGTCTATTGTGGCGGCTAGCGAAAGGCTACTGTGGCATTTATCAGAGGAGGAGGAGGAGGTGGTGGTGTGGTGTGTGTGGGGGAGAGAAGACAAAACACACTCCCAATAAAGAGATAGAACAAGAGAAAGAGAAGAAAGGATGTGTATGAAGGCCACTTTTTTTTCTCCTCTTCCTTCACAAAGCCCCTCCACCCCCATTCCCTTTTCCACCCCCTGCTCCTTCAGGCTAGCTCAGACAAAGGAGGCCCGACTCTCACAATGTGCTCTCTCTCCTTTAGCCTGGCACATTTTATATCCTCACTCCATTTACTGCTTCTTGAGAGCACCCACATGTACATAACGTGTGTGTGTGTGTGTGTGTGTGTGTGTGTGCATGTTTTCAGGAGTTTCTAATGGTCATGGTGGTAGCAGTAGTGGGGGGGAGAGGGGGGTCTATATTTGCAGAGGGTCTCATAGACCAAGAGGCCAGGACTCTGAGACGTTACTATGGCAACGTCTTTGAGCAGTAGGAGCACAACAGGTGATTCTGCTGAGGGACTGTTTGTTTCGGCACTGGCAAACTGCAGGAGGTCTTTGCTGTGTGAGGGCGCGCACGCGCGAGTGCATATGTGTGCTTCAGCTTCACAAGTATAGCCGCGTATGCAACAACTTAGTGCCATAGATCTTAACCAGCTCCAATAAGCTGGAGATCATGTCTGAAGTAGCTGGCTGACCGCCATAATGACACAGTCCGCCTCGCTACGCACACAGACCCAGCCCATGGCCCCGACTACACAGTACATACATCAGGATAGTGTCTGAAAATAGGAATACACAACAGAAGCTCTGCATAAAAATCACAATATGCCCCACTGCCTCTTATGTTAGGGCTTACAGAGAAATCCATTCACATAGAGAGGCCTGTTCAAGAAGGAGAAAGAGAGATGAAAGCAGGAGAACAGAAAGTAGTAGGGGAGCTCTAGATATTCTACAGTCAGGATATGCACTTACTGGCCATTTTGTTAGGTACACCTGTTCAACTGCTTGCTAGCGTACATGTCTAATCAGCTTATTGCACGGTTGCAACTCACAAATGTAGACATAATCAAGTTGAAGTTCAGACTGTACATCAGAATGTCGTAAAAACTGGAGATCTACTGGGATTTTCCCACACAGAATGATATGAAAAACAGAAAGTGGGAGAGCATGCCTTGTTGATGTCAGAGCAGAATGGCCAGACTGCTTCGAGCTGACCTCAAATTACCACTTGTTACAACCAAAAAGCATCTCTGAGCGCACAACAGGTCAAACCTTGAAGCAGATGGGCGACAGCAGCAGAAGACCTCGTCGGATGCCACTTCTGTCAGCTACAAACAGGAAAACTCAGGCTACGATTCGTACGGGCTCATCAAAATTGCACAATAGGAGACTGGAAACACACAGCCTTGATTCCTGCTGCAACATAACAGACTTGGAATTTGTCAAGAAGAACAAGAAAATGGATCCATCCTGCCCTATATCAAAGGTTCAGACTGGTGCTGGTGGTGTGGGTGATATTTTCTTGGCACACTTTGGGGGCCCCTTTGTACAAGTTCAGGGTTGTTTAAATGCCTACCTGAACAGTGTTACTTAGGATGTCCATTTATGTCCACTACCTATCTTACGATGGCTGCTTCCACCAGTATTATGTGCCACAACATTTTCACTGGCCTCCATAGTCACCAGATGTCAATGCAACGCACCACGTTTGACAAAAGGGGTCCAAACTGACACAAGCAAAGTATACCTAATAAAGTGACCAGTGAGCATATACCATGTGTAAAGCAACTATGACTTATGGTTTAATAATAAGTGTAAAAGCAATGTGACAGTGGCAAACTTGGGGCTGAGCTTGACTGAGTACTACCTGCTGCCTGCACTCGGTAACTAGCTGCCTACAACACCATGTTTTATATAGCAAAAGTTTTCACTTGCTCAAATACACTGAAAGAGTTCTTTGATCTGATGCGGCATCATAGATGGCAGCGATACAAAGACATTAATAAAACAGTTATGGTGCGTTCACGCTACGGTAAAAGTTTGGTTGGATTTACATACAAAATGGCTTGGTGATATGGAGTAAAATAGTTACTAAGGTAAGGTTAGCAGGTCTTCATTATCACAATATAATGTAATAACAAACATGTGGTCACAGCTACAAATCAATAGTCAATGTTTTTTTGTTTTTTTTAAAACCCAGCTGTCTGATGTTTTGCTAACCCATCCATCCACTCTGACCTCCACCCCATGCAGACCCTTCTTCTTATTTGCATTAACCACGAAAAATGTGGTCATTCAACTTTTTTGGGGAAAAAGAAAAGGTTCTTTTAATTCCTTTTTCTTAGATTCAGTAACAGCGCACTTATCTCCTGTGCTGCCAGATGACAGAGAAGAAAGAGCCCAGGTAGAAAAATGGATTTGCTGCCTTTTCTATTAGATGTGCAGAAACAGCTAAAGGTTAACTTTAGGCTGACAAACAGGACTGAACACTTTTTGCCAAGCAGATTATTTTTGAGAGGATAAGCTTGTGTTTTTCCACGGTTTTTGTTTTGTGAATGAATAAGGTGAAGAAAGCAAAAAATCAGCAGTTGATGGAATCTGCCAGCAATTACTGTGTTATCGTTTTTAATTCCTTTGTTTCACGGAGCTCTGCTGTTTTCACAACTGCTCTGACTGAGGCAAGCTTTTGCACCGGCTGACATGCTCTTTCAACACCACAAGCACACACACTGTACTTTCCTGTGGCACACACCTGTGCTGCTGCTGTAAATACTCACTAGAGCACTAAATGCATACGAATTCACAGCTGAAAATAGTCCCAAAACAAATGCACTATTTCCTGCTGTTTGTGCCCAGCTGTTTTAATTACAGAGCCTTTTTTAAAAACTTTAAATGCTTTTTTCCCCCAATTTTGACTACTTCTAGTTAAATACTATTGCTGACTAATGAAGTAGCTTAAAGAGTAAACTAAATATAGCTCTAGGATTTGAAAAGAAAGCTGACCATTCTTTCCAGTTAGCAGGCATCTTTTGTTTTTGGAGGTGACGGGCTGATAAGGTGCTTCAATGCCACATACAGAAATTTATCTGGGTGGTTTCGCCTTCAATTGTGTTAAACTTCAGGCTGCGATAAAACCAAAAGAAAGTGAACAGGAATTAAAACATGGAAAACTAAAGCCTTATCTCATCTCAAAGGAACAGCAGTAAGAACAGCAAAAGTTTGGTGTTCGGAAGATGACGGTGTCCACTGCTGTAACTCTGCTTCGCTTCTCTCTTTATTTTGCAGAGATACAACAGTTTGGATGCACGTGAGCGCATGATTTTCGACAAGTTATCGCGCTCAGCTGTGGAGAGAGGGAGATAAAAGAGTGTCTCCTGCATTACCGACAATGTGTGTCTGCGTGTTTTAGCATTTAAAGAGAGATTGCTGCGGCAGACTGTTCCCCTATCCCCCCTCTTTCATTTAACATTAATACAATCTAATGTTACCCCACAAATGATAAGTCATCAAAGAAGTTCAAAGCAGCGGAGGAGCGCTGGCCTGTTTGTATGCTGCACATACACCACAAAGTCAAACACGCAACCAACTTCTAGCAAACTGGCACATAATGGCCTACTGTCGCTTTAGATTTCATTGATTTTTAAAAAGGAAATGCAAATCATGCTGGTGGAGCTGTTGCACAGCAAACAAACGGTCTCTGGTCATTTGCAAATGGCACTATAGACCCAGACACACACACATACAACAAACAGGTATACAGTTTTGTGTCCTGAAAAAAAAATTGAAAATTTAGGTTTCACATGACAACAGAGCAGCGTTGTGCAGGAGAAAGTCATGTAAATGAACCAGGAAACCGGTGTGTTTTTATTTGTGTGTGCAGGGCTCGTCTATCAATAGAGTGTTTGTGAATTCTCTCAGAAATAAACAAATCGGCTGGAAAAAGGGTGGGAACAAGCCGATTATACCTTTATCTTTAACCGTGGCAAACAAAAAAAGACGTATGTCCATGCGCACTTCTCTGATAGCCATGCAAATCTGTTGGTTAATGCTGAGAAAGCAGTAAAAGGCCTTGAAACATAATTTAATAAGGCCTTTATGTCACTCAGCAGCAAAAAAAAAACAAAAAAAACTGTCAGCTAGCCTGATCAGTGCAGGCATTAATGCTATCTATTAAGCCAATAATAACTTCTTTAACGCACTTTTATCGTGACGAGAGTGGCACAAAATCCACTCATCATCATGCTTATTCCTTTTTTGTTCTTTGTACATTCTTCAAATTAAGGGGCACGAAAAAAAAAAAGAGTCCACATAAACCTGCTCATTCACGTCCCGCATGCCGAACAATAGAGAGCCGTTATGTGACGAGCATTATGGGAACAAGAGAGACAAAAGAAAAACTCGCCGCATACTTTCCAACAAAAGCTTCCCTCTCCAGCGCAACATTCAGCCAAACACACCTAAGTCCTGTAGGAGCTTGTATTCTGACATTGCGTGCTGAATGAACACACGTGCATGCAATGCAGGCGTGGAGAGGAAAAGTAAAGAAAACTTTTTTTTCCCTCTCTCCTTGTTGTGTGTTTTTTTTAAGGGATTAGAAAGTGATCAAAAGTAGCATGAGAAACGCGGCGCAGGGGCCAGCGTTCGAGAAGGGTTCCGTTCTTTCTTCTTCGGAGATGATTTACAGCTGTTGATAAATAGCCTGCTGTGGTTTCGCCCCCCTCCTCTGCTTTTACAGCGCGTTTTTATGGGCTTATGACAGCATTCACGGACGGGTGAGCGCACATTCAAAGCACAGCTGGCAGAATGTAAATGAATGGCATGCACAGGGGTACAGCAATCCTGTCGATATATTTTAAAAAGATAAACAAAACAAGTGTAATATGAAGCTTTTAGTGATTAGATGCGTCAACCGTGCAATCAGATACAAGCCTGCAAGACATTCAACCGCGAGGACACAGTGAGTTTGGTAAAAGAAGGCTTTGCCAAGGTTGAAGCAGGTATCTTACCTTGAAGGTGTGCGCAGATGTACACAGCGGGGTGTGTGTGTGTGCGCGCCTGCAGTATCTCTGAAAGTGGCCCATCACCAGTGTAAGACTTGCGTTTTATCACCCGCCCAGGATGAGTCTTCCTGTGTGTGTGTGTGTGTGTGTGTGTGTGTTTCCTCTCAAGTGTGTACAGTTATCTTTCTTTTCTTTCCTGTACCAAGGCAACAGGTGGAAAGTGTCTTTAAAAAGTCCTCTGAAGAATGATGAGCGATGTTAAGATGAGGCAAAGGCATTCAACGAACCTCTCCACCTTTGTGTTTCCTTCACAAAGACATGACTTCTAACATCTCCACCTGAGATCCTTCCATCTCCACTTTTAATTACTGCACTCTCTCACCCCGTTTGCTTCAGAGATAACAGAAATGAATACAAGGAGCACCTTGAAACTTCTCCGCTCATCCGCTCTATCAAAAGCTCCCTCTCTTCGGTGCGTGTGCTTGACGCACCACACTTTGGTCTTTGTGATAGTGATGTACAGAATCATTAAAGACTACATGTTCACGGGTCACGATGGCTTAACGCGAGGAAAAAGAGGCTGTTAGATAATGCAAAAAAGCCCATTGTGAGGCACAGAAGCTGACTGCGATATCACATTCCCATCAGGGACATGGTGAAGAATTAACCAGAATAATCACACTTTATAAAAGCCAAGCTCCTTCGTCACCAGAGAAGCCTGAACACAGGCAGGAATTTACACAGTGTGATCTTAAATAGAAATATTTCATCAAATTAAACTGAATATCTAAGCGATATTTTTACCAGAAAAAAAGCTGTTTTTTTAGATATTCAGCATATTTTCATGTGAGAAAAACAGCAAATAGCATCAACAGCGCCATCGATTAATCAAATAATTCAAATGCACTCAAAAACAATTCACTGAACATGATTTAAAGCATTACAAGAGTTGATTCACTTGTTGCCACAAAACACAACAAAGCAAAGTTATTACTGATCTCGGTGACTGACACCTAATATGTCCCGGTTTACCTACTTTTTTATGAGTCTCTTCTAACTGCATTCAACAGATGTTTCCTTTAGGCAGGTACCAGGCGGGAGAGCTTTTAAACACGCAGCCATTTAAATTGGTCTGCGCATTGTTTCTGCACGAGGAGCCAAATTACTTTTGCTCAATTTAACTTTTTGTTTTTGCAGACCAAAAGATAAGTCAGTGAGACGTTTTACAGGAGATACACCTATACACAAGTCAGGTGCAGTGAGAGTAAGAGTATATAACACGTAGTGGAAAAACTGAAGCGCAGATCTGAGAGGCTAGCCTTAATTTAGAATTAATAATAACATTATTATTAATAATAATAAACTTCTTGTATGTAGCACCTTTTAAAAACAAAGATACAAAGTGCTTCCCAAGATAAGACAGAAAAAAAGGCAAATAAAACATTTAAGAGTAGATGAAGGTGAGACATTAGGTATTGTGTTGTCATTACATAGTTTGTCCAACAGTGGGCAGTGATGACTCCATAAAATACTGGGATTTGAGCAGATTTCGGTCAAAATTAAAAGCTAGGTATTATTTTGTTTTTTATAACAATCAGCTGACTGAATTTCTTTCCTAATAATGTTCTATAAACACAACACATGATTTTATATGTTTTACGGGATTGTTAAACGTTGACTTTGCAGAAGTATCAATATATAAGTAAGTACTAGTCAATAAGTACTAGCCTCTAAACTCCATCACATGTGAACTTATTACCACAGTAATTAATTGATACTATAATTAATTAAAGAGTAATTAATTAATTAATTAATTAAGATTATAATAATAATTAATATTATGTTAATAAAATGATAATAACTACAAATACTGATTTTTTTATGTCTAACATTGATTTTTTTTTTTATTTAAATTGATTGAAAATGTTTTCTTACATTTAAAGCTGTCATACTTTTACCAGCCAACATGCAAAAGTAGGGAAAAGCAGGAAATCATCACATCAGAGATCGGAAAACATGCAACTGTTTTGAATATATAGTTAAATCAGTGTTAGGTAAACTTTACTATCAAAGAGCTGTTTCTGAACAATTTCTGACCAAAAGAAATCTGAAACATAATTGGGCCTTATGATGAACCTGCTGCCCACATATAAAACCCTTTCAACATTACTAATAGGTGTGAATAATTTAAATCTTTTACCACATATAACAATAGTACAGCGGGCTGCAGGTGTATTTTGAATAATACTGTGTTTATAAAAACATTTTTTTAACTGTTTAATTTTTCAGGTTTATTTGCCAAAGTAAACCAATTCCTTATTGTCACTGTGCGTTTTTGTATAACAAAACTCTTTCGATGCCAATCTTTTTCACAGCAGCATATGGAATAAATAAAATTAAAAGAATGAAAAGCACTTAGGCACTACTAAACTGACTATCACTAAGTCGTCTGAGTTGGAATTGTGTATCACTGCTCGTTACTAGTCAATAGAAACATGTAAAAGTGAGAGTCTATCCATCCATTTTCTTCCAGCTGAGGTCTTAGAGGAAGAGGCAGGTTACACCTTGAACAAGTGACCAGGCTAACGCAGGGCTAACACACAGACAACCAAGTTCCAGAAAAGGGGAGAAGGGAGAGTACCCATGCAGGTACAGGGAGAACATGCAAACTCTACACAGAAGTGTCCAGGCTGCCTGCTGGAGTTGAACCCAAGACTTTCTTGCTGTGAGGCAGCATTGCTAAACACTGCAAAACTTCTACCACAGTTTTAAAATTTTTGTCTGTAACTACATCCTCTGCAGGGCGCTTTGAATCCCATTAGCTTTAATATATTGTACACAGTTTAAAGCATCACACACCTTGAGGGACTGTTGTTGTGTGCTATCACACAATATTTTTAATTTGATGAAGAATGTATAGAACCACTTAAAGGAATAATTTTTAAAAAATTATTCATTTCTATTTTTTTATCTTGAGATGGGCACAACAGCCACATTCAGGACCAGCCGCAGGTTCAAGACTCCTGGGTTAAATAATGATTCAGATGATCGACTGTCGACTATAATACACTATGTTATTCATTTTTAAATCTCAATGTCCAAATTCTTTGCATATGCTAATTTAATTGGTTCATTTCGGAGGTTTAACCCTCAGGAAGATGGATTAACAGCAAAAATTTAAAGCACGGTGACCTGATATGATACAATGATATGACTCGGTCCCGTATATTTAATTTTTAGGTTGCTGCACAATATAAGTGAAGTCCTTATGCCGACCCGTCTGAAGAGTCGGACAGACGCTTAAACTGCGGACTGTTAGCGTGTCTGTAGCTCAAGCAGCAGAGTGATGTAGCGCTCACCCTTGTTGCGATTCTTCCGAAAGAGAAAATGCAGTGATGGTGGTTTTCTTTAAAGAGATCGCAAGCTTCCCCAAAACCAGCATTGTTCTGCGTGATTGGCTTGGCCTCACACTGCGCTAAAGGACAGGCTGAGGAACACACACACACACACACACACACACACACACACACACACACACACACCATTATTCTACATTGTGGTGTTTATCTGTGGACTCCTGGTTCAATAGGATTCAGAGAACAATGTCCAGAGGATACAAGAGGTCAGGAGGAAAGACGAGGAAAAAACGTAGTCTGCTCTGCTGCCCTGATGGAGATGTTCAATGCATAGGAAGTGGTGTGCATACACACAAACACTGGACTGGAGCGCACAAATTTCAAGTCTAAAAAATTGGTACAAACAATGACCCACTAACAGTAGATTATTGTCAACACGCCTGCTTACAACAATTTGTTATCACATGTCACAGGACGACCAAGTGTGGATGTTACTTCATAAACTTTAATCTTCTTTACTGTGCCCAGTATACATTAAAACCACAAAAACCTACTGACATCTCTTTTCAATTATAACATGCCCAATCTTTCACAAACACCTACAGGACAACAAGTGCAACAATGACAACAACAACGTTTTAGAGAACATCTGATGCTTAGCTCCATTTATGGTACAGTGTTGATAAATGAGCCCAAACTGTGGCTACAGTTACATTCAGAATTAACTGATTAATTAGTTGGTCAATAACATGCCCATTAAAAAACCCTGGAGTCCACGGTTGACATTGCTTTTCTGGCCTAACAAGGATCCAAAACTCCCAAACATGACAGCGCAAAGTGACAAACTGTCAGGTATTAGAAGCAGCTAATGTTCTCCCTGTCACAGTCAGCTTGAACAACCAAACTCTGATTACATCAGTTTGTTCCTGATTCTTTATAACGTTACTTTTCATTTGTGGTTTGCCATGTAGGTGGAAATTTCTAGTAAACATAAAGGAAACAGACGTAAACTTCACTCTGCCCCTATAACTTTATTCTTATTATAAAACAGTGGTAACTACTTTGAGCCGTGCTAGCGTATGAACTTAACAGACACCTGTTGGCTAATTAGAAAGCAATATGTGACGAGGCTGTGGCATGAGACACAACAGTGCTCGGGCCAGCGAACAAAGCACGAGTGAAGGTGCAGGTCACCTTTCCCCCGACATGAACCCGTTCACCTGGGAAGACAAAGCTCCAAAAGAGAAGGTGGGGCCGGTGGAGGGATAGGGAGGGGGTGGAGGTGAAGGGTGAAATGCCAAACCAGTCCTCGAGGTTATGTGTGTGTGTGTGTGTGTGTGTGTGTATGTGTGTGTGTGTCAGAAAGAGAGAGGAGAGCAGGAGTACATTGCTGCTGACAAGCAGACTCTTTACGTCTGCATTGCTTGGTTCTGTTGTCCACCGCAGAGATTGAAAGATAGTGTGTGTGTGTGTGTGTGTGTGTGTGTGTGTGTGTGTGCAGTAAGCTAAAGGATATGAAGATGCAGCATTAAACTAGCCTCCAAAAAAGAAAGAAAAGAAAAAGAAATGAAGGGCAGCAGGGGGTGAGAAGATGGGACTGAAGAGTGAAAGAGGACAGAAAGGAGACTGACAGAAAGAAAGGTCAGGGACTCCCCACTGATGGACAGCTTTGTATGCAACCAGCCACTGTAAAGACGAGCATACACACACTCACACACACACTCACACTCCTTCCTTCCACACACTTTGTACTCAGCACTGAGATGTCACCTCTGAACTGTTCCCAGACCTGTGAACCGTTTCCCACCTTGCTAATGCCTGACCCTTTTAACATGCTGAGAACCCCTGAACACACTTAAAGGAGCCTAAGGTACCACCTCTGACATCCCCGACCCTCAGGGCTCCACTGCTTTACAGACCAGACCAGTGCAACACAGGGCCATTGCTTCCCACCCCACAGCTCTATAAAAAGATATTTCTATACTGGAAAAAATTTGACAGTACAGCAAGGAGAACTTTCCTCACTCTGAAACTTAATGAAGTTCTAATTATTCACTGCCATACTTCAGTGGATCAGCTAAAAATGGGAGCTTTATGGAGAAAAGAAGGGTGTTGAAGTCTTTGCTAAAATGTTGACACCTGTGCCTATTCTCGGTGAACCTGCTGATATCCGCTCATTTGCATCTGCCAACAGAACTGACATCATTCCCATCACCACCGCCATCATCATCATCATAATAATAATTTCCCACACCACTCGATAATTGTGTAGCGGAGCAGTGAGGTCGAGTGCAGCGCTCATTTTTCCACATAATTATGCATTAAAGTCAAAAGTCAAAAGAAAGAGTAAATGGAGAAGCTGGTGCAAGTTAGACTAAATGGGAATGTTTGGAAAGTTAGAAGTTGATGGATGAGGTGGAATTCCGACTGATCTGAATTTGGGAAGTTCCTTCTAAATTAAAGACTCCCAGTGAGTTCTTATTAACGACAGTGGTTAATATTTCCACGAAGAGTGACCATCAAGCCTCCACTCACCAGTCCCGGTGCGCCCTGCGCTCTCCACCAGAGAGACAGACAGGAGGGGGGGGGGGGATAAACTTCCGTCCTCCTCCTCTTCCTCTCCCGCTTTAATTGCTCACCGCATGCAAAGCACGGTGGTTTGGGACAGACGCTCCCCTGCACGGACTTGTCCTCCCGGTCCTTCGGAGTGGAGAGAGACAGCTGCTGTTTGTGGTAAGATGACGGTGAGCAGTGAGAGGCAGGCGGAACACTGCTGCGATGCGTAAATGTTTTTGGAGACGGGGAGCGCGCACACTCACTCACTCACTCACTCACTCCCGGTGACTTTCTGTTTGCTTGTCTGGGTTTCCAACTCTCACCGTCCCCAGCGCCCTGCAGCTCACCTCCCACTTAAAGGGAGAGGGACTCATTTCCAGGTGGCGGCAGTGAGAACACTTACTCACACACACACGAGTGTATCAAGTGAGAGAGAGTCGATAATCTGTTACTGGCTCCCGTGTCGTATTGAAACGCACATTGACTACACTGTTAATGACTATTGATTGGAGAGACCTCACCAACTGACGGCCTCTTCTCTCCCTCTTAGATCCATAACCAATCCAATAAGCAAGACTTAATAGCAAAGATACCGGCAGGGTCGTTTAACTTTACAAGTACATCTAAAATAAATAAATAAATAAATAAAGAGAGAGAGAGAATGCAGTTAGTAGTCATTTTCATTACAAGCTAATCTGTTATCAGTGATTAATTGGTCGCTCTTTAAAATGTCATGAAATTACAAAGCGTGTGAAGTTGCGCTTTCAAACGTCTTCGGGACTGAGTAAACATTATTAGAAGGGGGAGGGGTGATCAAGAGTGAGCCTGGGTTGATTCAAAGAGTGATCTTTGTTGACAGAGGCTTTCTTTTTGCAGCGCTGTGCCATACTGCAAAATTTGGTATTGAGCCAATACCAAATAAATCCCAGAAAGAATGCCACTAAATGCCGATACCACACATTTTAAACACTATGATTTTTTTTTTAATGTTTCAGACAAGCAATGAATAAAATAGACCTGACAGTCAAAACAAAAAAACTCAACTCAAAAAGGCTCAGATATTTTTCTTAGTGTGTGTTTGAGGTGTGTTTTTTCATTTTCAAAAATAAATAAATAAATAAATAAAATATTTAACACAATTCAGAGATCTACTACTGAATTTAAAGTATTGATACTATCATGCCACCATCAATCTGATACTGATATCGATATTTTAGTATTGGTATCAATACTGTCGATATTCAGTTCGATTTGACCACCTGTCATTTTTTAAATTTCCACCTTTTGATGCAAGAAGTCTGTCATGCTTATCAAGTGTGGTGTAAAACTATTCCTATATATTTTCAGGGCTTTCTCCGACTCCATGTACAATATCCTCTAAATCTGGGACTCTCCACCATTTGACCTTAGAACTGAAGAAGCTTCTCGGATGAGAGGTTTAACGTCTTCAAGCAACTTAAAGAAGTCCAGACGCTTTTCTTTCTAAGCTCCTTAGAATATCCTCTAAAAGTATGCTAACAGTAAAGTGCAAATACTTTTGGTGGGTGCTGTATGTATCCACTATTTGCAACACTTTCTACCTCTTAGCTCATTAGACACTGTCTCTTAGTCAGTCACACTTCTTGCCATGTGTTGAATGAAACCGTACACCTTCAGTGTCTCTTTTTATGTGTGATGAAGAAAAAAAAACAGGAGTTTGACTCCTATTCAGATCACTTAAAAAAAAAAAAACCTTTAAGGTAAGTAAGGGTTTTGCAACAAAATCACACTAGGCAGTAACAACATAAACAATAACCCAATGACTGAGGGCAGAAAAAACAAGAATAAATCATAGTGATGGAAGTTTAAAAGTGAAGAACAGAAGTGTTATCTGTGTTCAGCTGTTACCATACACAGCTGGTTTGTTTTACACAGCAGGAGCACAACTACATTACAAATATCGAGGGAAAATGCTGGATTTAAAATTTAGCAGATTTCTCGTAAACTTTGCTGCAAGCTAACAGCAATTACCTTGTCTCTTGCTAGCAGCGTCAGCTGCATCAAGCAGGGATAATTCTTTATAAGCAGGCACAGCATTTACTCCTCAACATTTGCTTGAAAGTTTTAGTTTTCAGCTCTGAGGTTTGTGTGTTTATTTTGTTTTTTAGTAATAGTTTTAATAAATACATTCTTTCAGATTAAGGTAAGAGTATATAATGCTAGCAGTAAGCTAGCAGTATAAACTACCAGTAAACTAGCAGATTAAAACAGCAGTATATAAAGGTAGCAATAAGATAGCAGAATAAGATTAAACTAACAGTGTTACAATGTTACAAAGGTTACACATCCATGTCCATGCCAGCACCAGCAGATGCTGTTTATTTCAGACAGATAGAAACATGTTGAACGCCTCAATGTCTGCACATTGAAAGGTGGCATTAAATAGGTGAGCAGTGTAATGCTTACTGTCCAAACATCAGTATGTGACGACTTTGGAGTGAGGACAAATCAGTATTTGTACCTAAACACACAGTGAAATAAAAGATAAAAGCCTAAAAGTTCTGTGATATATGCTAGCACTGCCTACCTCCAATGAACTGGAAGCACTCGTGTAGTAGTTAAGTATTTACTGATATATAAGCTAAAATTACGTTATCCTTTTTTTATAGTTATGATTAGTTACAACATGTGTTTTTGGATAGGTGAAGATTCTTTACTGTGTTACCTACCAGTCTACCAGACTTTATTAACGTGTAGCATGGGCACTGGCCTTTGCCTCACATAAATTCAAACATTTTTGGATGTAACACACACAGCAGCATCTTAGTCTCGCACCATTTCACTGTAACTTCAGGCTAGTTCAAAAACGCTCCGGTTGCTTTCACTGAGAAACACTTTGCCACTGAAAACAATCCAGGTAGCAATTTACATCTCCCAGAGAATGCATTTAAGAATCCAATGAGTTTTAAATGATCACAGTTTATATTGGACACACTGTGGCTGGCTCCAAGAACATTCTTCTTCCTCTGCCTCTGATGAAGATTATATCAATGAACTTATCATTCAACCATCATATGCGAATCTTGTGTTTGAGCGGTGCTTTTTTTTGTACTGTCGTTTGATTGTGAAAAGTTGTCATCAGTCAGTATTTCCCATGTGATGGTGAACAGCTAAGCCTGCCATGACTGAAAGACATTAATGTGGTCATGCTCTACAGTAATGTTATCTTATTGTATCTGTGTGGCTAACTGTGACAGTGTTGTAGGTAAAGAAGCAAGAATCAAGTCAACATCACACAAGTGCGAGTAAACAAGTGAAGACCTCATATGAAGAAAGAATGAAAGGTAAAGAAGGAAAGAAGGACTCTCTGAGGTCATGGGAGTGCACACAGTGAGGAGCAGATAAAAGGAGGTGCGGCTCTGTGGGGACAGAAAGAGGGAGAGAGAAACAGAAAGAAAGCGAGAGAATGAAAGAGAGGGAGAGAATGAGGTGGAGAGAGCTTGGTTGTGCATTGGGGAAGCTGATGTGCCATTTCTAATCCCTCCTGTTCGTGGCTTTGTGCCGTGGCCCAGCAGGAAGTGGGAGCTGGGCAGACAACAATTAACAAAAGAGCTGTGAAGAATACAATTAGCCATCAATGGCCAACCACGGGCCTTTGTGCCTGTCACCATGGAGACGGCACAACACCACTATACCCAGATTACAAAACCCTTTTTCTACACTTCTCTTTTTTCTCTCTCCATCTCCCCTTCTCTCCTGTAGCCTTTCCCTTTCCCTGCACTTTTTTCTTCCGCTTTTTAACTATCGTCCAGTGTTTCTCTTTAGTTTTTTGTGTATTATGTACAGATATTATATGTCCCGCTATATAAGTGCACACGTGCATCCTTGAGCTGTGTCATCTGGCTACTTGAAATTGAAGCACTGACTGATCATTTTTCCTAAAGTAAGCTGACCTGTCAGCATCAATGTAGGCTAATATCATTCAGCGATGCTCAACAGTGTCGCTACACCTCACTTTATGTAGTAAAGCTTGATTGTAACCTTTCAGAGACATTGTGAATTGAGGCGAAATCACACTCAAAGAATCCTGAATGGAAATCTATGGGATTTCAAAAAAAGTATAACATGACTTGAAATGAGTTTAAGTGTAGTCTTTTTGAGAGTTGGCAGTCATTATCGATTTTCAAATGGCAAATGGGCTTTATCAAATAAGTAAACATGAAAACCAATTTTGATTGTTGTATCCACTTATGAAAGAACTCTCTAGAATACCTGGATTATACAGTCAGTAGTTGGATTGTTAAGCATGTATTTTCTGGATAGCTTTCTGCTCAGGCTATAGAGTTAACAGCTCTTTATTTGTGTTTGACAAGCTAAGTCTTTTCTTCCACGTGATTTTTCAGGCAGCAGTGTTTATTAAAGCCAAGCATGTATGTTTTAGATCCAAATCTGCAAGTACTCTATTCCCTGAACATATGTGGGTCCACGTCTAACACAACAGCTTCCATACTTTGTAGGAAAATTTCTGTCTTCGGTTGGTTGCAGTGCAGTGAGTAGCGGACTACCAGTTTCCTGAGACGCCTCTCTGTCTCCGGTTCTATCCGAAGTGTCTCATCGTCAATTTGATTTTGTTCCTTGTTTGGGGATGTGGTTCCAGCCAACCATCAAACTGAAATGATTTGTGACCGTCGTCATAACAGCCCGTGGGGTAATCCACCTTTGCCACCATTTATCTGCCGAGTTTCCGAAAAAATCAGCCTCGCACGGGTAAACAAACTGGCTGGAGCAGATAAATGTGCACAGTGATTAGATCAGTATTCCAGGATGAAGATCCATCGCCGTTCCAAGGGCAAATTTCCACATTTGCCTTTAGTTGGACTTAAAACAAATATTTCAAGTCATGCTTGTTAAAAATTGTGTATTTTAATGGCTGCTGGGAACTCAGGCTTGTTGTCAAATATAAAACTTTTGCATTTTGCCTCATCTAACTCTTAAGCTATTTTTATACATGTACTTTGAGCAACTGGTGTGGTCTGCCTTGTCTCACATGTAGCTTACAACAGGAGCTTGTCCACCTTATGAATTCTCATTACTGTAAGCACTTTGGTTTGGGCAGGGGTATTGGCAGGGATCAGTGTGTGGGCAGGCGGAGATGAGGATCCAAACGCAGGACTCGAACACAGGATTGTAACTCAAAACCTCAGCTTTATTGCTGGAGAAAACAAAACATGAACTGAGCAAAGAATACTGGTAACAGAGAACTGAAACACACTGGCATAATCCGATGGTGCGACGCGACACTGAGCAAGGGCAAACACAGGGCTAATATACACAGGGACGTAATCAGGGAATGGACAACAGGAGGGAGACGAAGCTGGGAGAGATCAGGGCTAACAAGACAGGGGGAACAAAGTTGCACACACTAACATGAGGCACACTCCTTCAAAACAAAACAGGAAACCATAAACCACTAAACAAGGACGCAGACTGAAAGGCAGAATATAACACATGGAACTCAAACAATACATGACCACAATTCCTAAAACACAAATAAACAAACATGAAACTAATAATAATAATACTAATAATAATAATAATAATAATAATAATAATAATAATAATAATAACCATCATCACCACAAGAGAATGAGAAAACAATCCAAGATGCAAAATTAAACCAAAACATAATAAACTCAAAATACTGGGTCCAACGGACCCAGAACCGTGACAGTACCCCCCCCTCTAAGGGCTGGCTCCCGACAGCCCCAAACAAAAAAGCACAAAGCACCAGGCCAGGGCGGGCAGAGGGGGTCCAGGACGGAGGGACAGAAACCAAACAAAAACCCAACAAGAGTCCACGAAAAGCTCAGGGGGCCGACCGTGCACATGGCAACGGCGGCGATGGGCAAACAGTTCTGGAGGCCGACCGTGCACATGGCAACGGCGGCAGCGCAGGCAAAACCAATCAGGAGGCCGACCACTAGGAAGGCCGTGGCGGCCACTGAGCAGGTCCGGAGGTCGGCTGTGATGCCAGCGGCGGCGACAAACTCCTTCCGGAGGCCGTCCTCGACGGCCATGATGCCAACTGAGAGGCCTGGAAAACGGCCGGCAGAGGCAAGGCGGAACAGGTCGAGCTGGCTCTGACGGTGGTGTTACAACCGCGGGGCCAGACCAGGCGGGGCCAGACGAGGATGAATGCGGTGCTGAAGACACGGCTGCGGGGCCAGGCGTGAATGAAGACACGGCTGCGGAACCTGACGGCAGCGAGACGGCTGCGGAACCTGACGGCGGCGGAACCTGACGGCGGCGGAACCTGACGGCGGCGATGATGATGCTGGCGGTGGAACAGGTGGTGGCTGAACGGTCTTCCCAGAACCGTCAGCAGACATGGGGATGTGCTGGCTGGGTCCCCCAGGACCCTCAGCTGACGAGGCGTAGTGCTGGGTGAGCTCCTCGGGCCCTCCAGCTGACAAAACTTAAGACTGGCTGGGTTCTCCCGAACCCCCAGCCGACGAGACTTGGGGCTGGACGGGCTCCCCGAGCCCTCCAGCTGGAGCAGATGCAGGGCCAGAGGCAATAGGGACCCCTGGCTGAGGGTGAAGATGAGTGGCTGACTGAGCAGATGACAAAGCTAATGATTCCTCTACCAACTGAGCTACTGACTGGGTTATGGACTGTAACAAGGTTTGTGGTAAGTCTGATTGTGGTAGTGACTGAGCTATGGGTAGCGGAGCTGAATGTGGTGGAGGTGGAGACTGAGCTACGGGTGACTGAATTTGAGATGAAAGTGGTGGAGGAGTTGGCGACTGGGCTACAGGCAGGCGGCTAACTGGGCTACAGGCCGGCGGCTAACTGGGCTACAGGCCGGGCGGCTAACTGGGCTACAGGCCGGGCGGCTAACTGGGCTACAGGCCGGGCGGCTAACTGGGCTACAGGCCGGGCGGCTAACTGGGCTACAGGCCGGGCGGCTGAGCAGGAAACACAGGAAACTGAGCTACGAGTGGCTGCTGAACAGGGGACACTGGACACTGAGCTGCAGGTGGCTGCTGAGCAGCTAACTGAACTGAAGGGGGCTGCTGGGCAGCTAGCTGAACTGAAGGGGGCTGTTCAAACATAATCCCAGACTCCTGCTGGGACTGAATGCTGGCGGCGCATCCGCCGCTTCCCTGTAGAAATGGGCTCAGGGCAGGCAAAAGGTGACGTGGAGAAACTCTGCTGAGGCTGCTCCTGCTGTGGTGTGAAAATGACTACTGCTCCAGTCCGTACCACAGGAGGGAATGGAAGTGTGGTTGGGTGATGATGGGGAGGGTTGCATCTCTTCTTTAAAGGTGGATCGAACGACTTGGCGATGAACCTTGGCAAAAAAGGCTGCTGACGTTGAGAGCACCAAGTGGCGAGGGCCTCCAGGAGAGCAGCTGAATCCTCCTTCCCTGGGCCGCCCATGCCAAACAGTTCAAAACTTAGCCTCGCTCTTAGAGCTGTTATTATTTGTTTGAGTCCGTTTATATTTAGAAAACTGACAGTGGAGGCAGAGAACGACAAAAAATTATCAAAAAATACCACCTCCAGCTGCCTCTTGTAGGGGCTCGCAGCGTGGATTATCCTCCAACAGTAATCCCATAGGTGCACTAGATTCTCTCCCTCAGAGGCAAAACGTGAGTCCGCTGGATCCATACTGGTCGCGTCGTTCTGTCAGGGCTCAGTGTGTGGGCAGGCGGAGATGAGGATCCAAACGCAGGACTCGAACACAGGATTGTAACTCAAAACCTCAGCTTTATTGCTGGAGAAAACAAAACATGAACTGAGCAAAGAATACTGGTAACAGAGAACTGAAACACACTGGCATAATCCGATGGTACGACACGACACTGAGCAAGGGCAAACACAGGGCTAATATACACAGGGACGTAATCAGGGAATGGACAACAGGAGGGAGACGAAGCTGGGAGAGATCAGGGCTAACAAGACAGGGGGAACAAAGTTGCACACACTAACATGAGGCACACTCCTTCAAAACAAAACAGGAAACCATAAACCACTAAACAAGGACGCAGACTGAAAGGCAGAATATAACACATGGAACTCAAACAATACATGACCACAATTCCTAAAACACAAATAAACAGAAACATGAAACTAATAATAATAATCATCACCATTATCATCATCATCATCATCACCACAAGAGAATGAGAAAACAATCCAAGATGCAAAATTAAACCAAAACATAATAAACTCAAAATACTGGGTCCAACGGACCCAGAACCGTGACAGGTATGATGACTGGATATGACGCAGGAACCTCTGGGGCTGAAAAACAAAGCCAACAGCTGAAGGCTGCAGTTCCTTGAGGTTGTCTCAAAGGTCAGTGACATTTTAAAATGCAAAATAGCAAAAAATTAAAACTCTGAAGTGGTTTCTTAATGGTTTGGGGACGTGTCTGCTTTGATTCAGGGGAATGCTGACACAAGAAGCTGGTGCTGGTTTGCGCTGCCATTCAGCATCAGCAATGAATGGCAGCGCAACTGTTTTGGTTCTTTTTTGATTTACTTTGATGATTTGTTTTCTTTTGTCTTGCTTTTAACTTGCTGCCTTTTTCTACCCTCCCAGAAGGTTGATTCTGTTAGTGGTGGGCAGATGGATCCAAATATCGATTATATCGATACCAAGTCAGCATCGGTATCGGATCAATACTAGCCTGGTGAGATCGATTCTTTACTTTAAGTTCTGCTCTTGTTTGTAATGCTGTGGTTTTGGCAAAGACAAAACAGCCAGGTCGCCGGACTCACTGCTTCTGTGTCAGCACAGAACAGGCACACTTTGGTCCCGCTCCCTCCTCTTGTGTTTGATGCATGCACCTTATTTATTGAAAAGTATCGGTATCATTGATGTTGGCCCGTATTTACTTGGTATCGGATTGATACCAAAATAAGCAGTATCGCACACCACTACATTCTGTTCATGTGGACGTAGCGTTTTCAGTGGGAGCGTTTTCACTCATCCAAGTGACTTCTTCAGTCTCAGCTGACTGCAGGTTTCCCCAACCTTATAAACAGTACCTTTACACAATAACTGAAACTAGCCCACTGAATGAACAATGGGCTGTGAGATCAGTTCCTTGATCATTTCTCTACCCTCCTTGAGATTGTCTCCCTGAACTTCATCATTTTCCCCTGTACCTAACTGCCTCCACCTCTCCACCCTGTTGCCACCTGTGTCTCGTTGTGTAATCAGCATCTTATAGATGTATATAATCTTCGGTTTCCTTTTGTCAAGTCATCTCCTCATTCTCTGTGTGTTTCAGCACTTTGTTTCTGTTTTCGCTCCAGTATGTTTTTTCATTCAGTATGTTTTTTTGCTTCTTTGGTTTTATTTATATGGAGATTGTATTAATAGGTTTTTCTTCTGGCAAAATTTCAATTTTTTTCATTCACATATTTGTGCAGAAACGGTTTTTTTAAATCTTGACCTTGGAAGAAAATTTTCAAAATCCATTTTCAGTGATCCAGAATGCCGTTTACATGTGGACAAAAGGCCCAAACGCATAGAAAAAGCTACACCTACCAAAATACCTGTTTACATGTAGAAACAGCCTTAGTCTTAGTGATTGGGCACATATGTGTCACTGTGCTACACTCAACTCTAAAAATACAACATCCCAGTAGCCAATATGCTGATGTGAAATGTTGAAAATGTGAAGTTTAGAAGCCAACAGTAGATGTGACAGTTGGCTACTGGATAGCAACTCGTTTTCTGTGAAAACTACTGGTACTATTTTTATATCATTATCTGACTTTTATCGCAAACTATCTATTATTGTATTATTATTATGTTTGCCCAAAGTGCTGTACAAAAACAAAACAAGATATAAAACAAAAGATAAAACCACTCACATTAAAAAACTCATATAAAATAAAACAAAGAGAATAAAAAGAGCATATCAACTCACACCGGCTATTTAAATGCTATTTAAAAAAAGATTTGTTTTCAAAAGAGATGAAAAAATAGGAAGCGAAGATGCCTGTCTAATATTTAAAGGCAACGTATTCCAAAGTTTGGGAGCCACAACTGAAAAAGCTTGTTCTCCTCAAAGTTTCAGCCTAGTTTTTGGGACAACCAAAAGCAGCCAGTTGGCTGATCTAAGGGCCCACGAGGGAATATAAGGCTGAAGTACATCAGAAAGGTATGGAGGAGCAAGACCGTTTAATGTATTATAATCCAATGTTAGGACTTTGAAATTAATTCTGTGATAAATAGAAAGCCAATGAAAAGAGGACAGGATAGGTAAGATATGTTCGTGCCTGTGTGTACCAGTTAAGAGACAGGCAGCAACATTTTGAACAAGCTGAAGACGTGAGAGGGATTCTTGGCTGACTCTAGCATAAAGTGCATTACAATAGTTAAGCTGAGATGAGATAAAGGCATGTATTATTTTCTCCAAGTCATGCCTCAACAAAACTGGCTTAAGCTTATCTATTTGCCTGAACTAGAAAAAGCTTTTTTGCAACACAAAACTGATTTGTTTATTAAATTTAAAATCAGAGTCCATAATGACTCCCAGATTCGTGACATGCTGTTTGATGTATGACCCGAGACGACCATAATTAATAAGCGATGGATGGGGCCTGGATTATTAGGTGCTAAAGGCAGGTAAATATGGCAGTTGTCTGCGTAGCAGTGGAAGGATATCTCATGTTTTCTAAGGATAAAGCCCAAAGGGAGCAAGTACAATGAAAAAAGAAGAGGACCAAGGATTGAGCCCTGAGGAACCCCACAAGAAAGGGGGGCTGAGGTGGACAAAACAATGTCAATATTAACACTGAACTTTCTGTCACTCAAACAGGAATGAAGCCAATCCAGTGCTGCACTTTTAATGAAACCCAGTTTTCCAAACAAGAGATAAGAATACTGTGGTCCACAGTGTCAAACACTGCAGTGAGATCTAAAACTGCAAGAATCGCAGAGCTTCCAGAATCATTTGCTGTAACAATGTCATTAAAAACCTGTAAGAGTGCAGTTTCAGTGGAATGTAAATGTTTAAAACTGAAAAACTGAAAAACCACCATAATAACATCTGAATTGCAATTTCACGATCTCTGAAATTAATGCGGGAACAGAATATTACTTTACTTACAATGAAAGTTAAGTCTGATCTTCAAATTCTATGTGCAATAACTGTATATACATAAACACTATTTATACCAATTCCATGTGCAATAACTGTATATACATAAACACTATTTATACCAATTCCATGTGCAATAACTCAACTGTACATACATAACACTATTTATTACATATTGTTTACGGTTTGTAAATTGTACATTTTATATATATATACATCTTCTTCCCTATGTTAATACTGTCCATATGTATATAGTGCTGCAGAACTGTACCCCCCCCCCCCAACATGTTTACACTGAGTAGGAGATGCTCTGTATCTCATTGTACAGCTGTATAATGACAATAAAGGCATTCTATTCTATTCTATTCTATTCTAAAGATGGAACTACCTACCACTGTCTTTAGCTGGTAGGATTCAAATTATTAAAATGAATGTATTACCCAGATATCTATATGTATTTCAAAGTTTGCCCATTTATTTGTCTAAATCATTTTTCAGAACTATAAATGACGCTATTTCGTCAATTATTTGGGCCGGTAAACGTCCAAGGGCTAGTCGCCCGCTTCTTTATAGGGATAGATCAGCTGGAGGATTAGGACTGCCTAATTTAATTGGGTATTATTGGGCATCTAATATGTATAATATATTATTGTGGTGTACGTCTCCCTATACTAATTGGTGCCAGAGTGAAGCGGCCTCCTGTTCCTCGTCATTACGTGCTTTAGCATGTGATACCTCACAATCATCCCTATTAAGCCGGTCTTCCAACCCAGTTGTCACTAAAACATTAAAAATTTGGTCACAAATAAGACGCCACTTTGGTTGGCTTACCCTCCCTCTTGCAACCCCGATCTGCAACAATCACTTATTTGTGCCAGCAAAGATGGACTTAAGATTCTCTGTTTTAGAACATAAAGGACTTGGTACTCTAGGTGATCTATACGTAAATAATGCTTTTGCAAGTTTTAATGAACTAGTTTGATTTGTTTCAGTACTTCCAGCTGCGAAACTTTGCAAAGAAATGTTCTACTTTATTCCCACAAATCCCAACTTCCAGTGGAATAGATTTGGTTCTCAGAGCCAAAACTTTGGTAAAGGGACATATTTCTTACCTTTATAAACTAGCTTCTCCATCTAGTGAATCTTTTTTATACAGGACCAAGATGAAATGGGAGTCAGAACTCCATATGAGTTTTTCTGAGTTGTTCTGGGAGGGAGCGGTAAGGGCCATTAATTCGTCTTCTAGTTGTGCCAGACTTTCATTAATACAATTTAAAGTTTTCCACAGATTACACTACAGTAAAGAAAAATTGTCAAAATTATACCCAGATAAATTTGATGATAAATGTAACAGATGCTCACAGATACCTTGCAATCTTACCCATATGTTCTGGGCTGTCTGCTAGGTTGTCTGAATTTTGGCATCAATTCTTCAAAATAATTTCGGATATATTGGGTATAAAATTGACTCCGACTCCACATATCGCTATATTTGGCAAACCACCAAATAACCTTCATACTACAGCTATTCAAAATAACCTTATTGCCTTTGTTTCTCTCATCGCTAGAAAAAGAATTTTGTTGTTGTGGAAATCATCTCAGCCACCATTAATTAAAGTCTGGCTACAGGATATCTTAGGACTCTTAAAATTGGAGAAGATAAAATTCTCCATCAGAGGCTCATCGGATAAATTTTTTACTCACTGGAAACCATTACTTAAGTACTTAGAAAAGTTACCAGCACGAGAAATCTCTCTGTAGTCCACCATATGACAACGTACAAATTTTTCTGCTATTCTTGGCAGTGGCTGTTCTACCTTATAAGAATACTCTATTTAAAGATATTCCAGCATTATTTATTTGTTTCGACAGAGGAGCAAGTAATCATTAATATTAATATTAATATTAATATTAATATTAATATTAATATTAATATTGTTACTATTGTTGGTTAAGATTTATATCAATATTGATTAATGTTAAGACCTTGTTTTTTGAGGCTATCAGATGTTAATCTCCAAAAGCTGAATCTGTTCATCTGGACGTAGCGTTTTGTGGGAGAAACGTTTCGTCACTCATCCAAGTGACTTCTTCAGTCTCAGCTGACTGCAGGTTTCCCCAAACCTTATAAACAGTACATTTGCATAATGACTGAAACCAGCCCACTGAAGGAACAATGGGCTGTGAGGTCAGTTCCTTAATCATAATTATGCAAATTCCCATGACCATTGATCAACAATCACTGACCAAAACCCACTGATCAAAGAACACTGATCAATGGCCATGAGTACCATTCACAGAGAGTTGGGGAATGGCTGCAATCACAGCATTGATGGCACAACACAGAAGAGCAACCTCATCAGGCCAGGACTCTGCAGTCTATTTACACCTACAGGCCAGTGGACACTCTTTCAATGATGAGGATGTACACATCCTGGACAGGGAAGAACGCTGGTTTGAGCGCGGAGTCAAGGAGGCCATTTACGTGAAAGGGAAAGACCATCTCTGAATCGAGGAGGGGGCCTAAGGGTACATCTTCAATGCTGTGATTGCAGCCATTCCCCAACTCTCTGTGAATGGTACTCATGGCCATTGATCAGTGTTCTTTGATCAGTGGGTTTTGGTCAGTGATTGTTGATCAATGGTCATGGGAATTTGCATAATTATGATTAAGGAACTGACCTCACAGCCCATTGTTCCTTCAGTGGGCTGGTTTCAGTCATTATGCAAATGTACTGTTTATAAGGTTTGGGGAAACCTGCAGTCACCTGAGACTGAAGAAGTCACTTGGATGAGTGACGAAACGTTTCTCCCACAAAACGCTACGTCCAGATGAACAGATTCAGCTTTTGGAGATTTACTTTCCTGGATGATTGAGAATGCATCAAGACATCAGATGTTAATGTTAATATTAAACTATAAGGATACACACTACTATCTTATTGTTGATTTTTTTTTTTTTTTTTTGTTTCTTTTGGTATGGGTTTTGTATTTTTTGTATGGGTCAACTCATTTTCTCTGTAACATATTCATTTTTGTATTATTGGGAGGGAGTGGGGGGTATTCAGGTACTCAGCCCATTTTTGTTTTCTTCTTTTTTTTGTGTGCTATAAAAAAGAAAAAGGAAAAGATTATTACTTCTATATGTGCTTATGTGTTTTATGACAGTTTGGTATTGAAAAATAAAATATTCATAATAACATCTGTATCCAAAAATGTAATAGATTGTGTAAAAACTATTTTCTCCAATAACTTCGAAAGAAATAGGAGTTTCGAGATCGGTCTAAAATTTGAGCAAACTGAGGGAATGAATGTAAACATTATTGCAAAACCTAAAAGTTTAAAGTATCTTTAAGCCATGACAGTTGCTTTATGGGAATGCTTCGAGCAGACTACAGTTAGACCCTGAATAAGGACGTGGGGTTGAAGCTTGCCAACATTTCATTAACCTGCTAGCTACCACTCATTATGTGAACTTGTGATTCATGAATTAAGTTTTAATACCCTTGTTACTTATTTTCTCTACAGGTATTAAAATACATCCATACTCCGGATAAGGCCCATAGCTGGGATACTGATACTGTATTTGTATGTGCAGGTGCACTCTCAATGAATCTCAGTGAGTCAGCAGGTTTAACAAAGACACCCCGTAATGATATACACTTATCTGCACCCTGACATTAAAGGAAAGTAAGGATGTTCCAAACTGATTCATAGGATCGCAATCATGGCTAATTCAGGCATTTTGATTAATAGTTCTGGCTGCGCTGTCAAAAACACCCCACTGTGCTCCATTATAACTCTGTCCACACAGTGCAGTGAGCGAGCGACATGCTGTAAAAGTATATCAAAGCAGCAGTCAACTTTGGTTCATGACTTGACAGTGTGTTTTGTTCATGCTGAGTGTCTCCTGTTCAGATGTTCTTCCAACAGATGCGCATTGACAGTCTTGGTAGCTAATACA
Organism: Oreochromis aureus; assembly: GCF_013358895.1. NCBI lineage: Eukaryota > Metazoa > Chordata > Actinopteri > Cichliformes > Cichlidae > Oreochromis > Oreochromis aureus. The sequence goes on along the minus strand of NC_052946.1, from coordinate 7,129,608 downwards.
GACACTCTGTGACACCGTAAAGGAAGTAGGAAGTATTAGTATTAGAAGCAGTCATTTCTCAGTGCAAATGTATTCAGCCGTAAGGCAAGTCTCAAACGAAACCTGAACATCAGGAAAAACAGACTACTAGTTTTCAAGTAGGAAGTTTGAGTTTCTAATAAGATAATGAGGTTAAATTAATTAATAATTAATTAGAAATTATTTACAGATGGGAAAATAATTATTTGATTCCCTGGTGAATTTGTTAGTTTGCTCTCTTACAATGAAATGAAGAGTCTCTAGTTTTATGGTAGTTTCATTTTACTAAAAAGAGACGGATTATCAACAAAATAATCCAGAAAAAATATACTACATTAAAAATATATTAAAAGTTATACATTGATTAGCATGCCATGGAGTGAAATAAGTATTTGATCCCAACGGAAAACATGATGTAGTACTTGGTGGAAAAATCCTTGTTGCCAAGTAAAGCAGTAAGATGTTTCTTGTAGTTGGTCATTAGGTTTGCACACATCTGTCTAGGCCACCTTAATGTGCTTCTTCTTCAGCCACTCCTTTGTTGCCTCAGGGGTTTTGGGTCAGTGACATCCTGGAAGACCCATCCATGACTCATCTTCAGTGTTCTGTCTGAGGGAAGGAGGTTATGTTACAAGATTTTACAGTACATGACCTGGTCCACTGGCCCCTTAATGTGGTAAAGTCATCCTGTATCCAGAAAAACAGCTCCAAAGCATAATGTTTCCACCTCCACGGGGATGTTTTTTGGCTGGGGGGCATTCCTCCAAAACACAGTGGTTTGAGTTGATGCCAAAGGGCTGAATTTTGGGGTTCATCTGACCACAGCACTTTCTCCCAAGACTTTTGCAAATCATTTACAGGGCTAACTTAAAACTGACGTGTACATGTGCCTTCTTGAGCTTTGGCACCTTGAAAGCAATGAAAGATTTTAATCCATTATGCGAGGGCAATCCCAAAAGTAAGGGGTCCAAATCTGTGGGGACGTAGAGAAACTGTTTGTACGGCTGTTGGCCACACTGTTGTGATTGGTGCTTCCTCCACTCCCAAACAAGCATGCACAGCTTCACTGAGATGCTCAATCATGGCTTGGCAACCCTATGAAAATGCACCAACAGTGCAAAGTTGGCGGAGTTATTCGATTTTTGAACGCAAAAGGTTTAAAACCGGTTTAAATTCATCATCAATTGACAATGTATGGACAATCATGCATAGACGTCAAAAACGTTTGCAAGTGGCGTAGAGTTTACTGCTGGTCGTTCTGAAGTTCATGACGAACAAACAGCAATGAGTTGATTGCTCAACGCTTCCTGAAGGACATAGCGGCGAGCTGGTATGACATGGGCATTCGAAAACTGCCACAGCATCTACAAAAATGCATCAACTGAAATGGCGTTTAAGTAGAAAATAAATAATTCTTCAACCTTTAAAATATTATTACTTTTTGGATTGCCCTCGTAGCAAAGTGTGCTATAGACAGTGCTCTTGGTGAGTTGTCACCTTCTCCTGTAGCCCATCCCAGCCTTGTGTAGGTCTGCAATCTACAAGCCCTGATGTCCTTTGACAGCTCTGTATTCTTGCTCATGGTGGTGGAGAGGCTGAATGGGAGTAAGTAATTCTGTGCTTTATATAGAGTTTAGATCAGGAGTGTTTGTAATCGATCGATTGATTGCAATCTGTAGGTCACATGGACACACAGCCAATCCGTGGGAGAATTCTGGCTGGGTTGTACAGGATCAAATATTCATTTGATGCAGTGACATACAAATTAATTTATAACTCTCATGTAATGCATTTTTTCTGGATTTTAAGTTTAGATGCTGTCACTTTCCAGTAAAATGAAACTACCATAAGAATTAGAGACTGTTCATTTCTTTGAAAGTGAGCAAACTTACAAATCCAGCAGGAGATCAAGTAATTATTTTCCCCACTTTAAAGTTATTTCATTTTTTAATACGAAATGTTAGAAAGGAAAGGTCAGTTATTCCAGTGCTTTCCAGGAGAAGCCAGGTTTTTGGCTAATGTAGTCAAATTGTGAACACTGTGAACATCTAGATTGGGGACATCAATTTCAATTTATGCTATGGATCACATACAGTTCACTTTGGTCTTAAATGGGTTGGACCAGCGTCACTACATGATAAATGTGTAAAATTACAGAAGACGTTCTAGTAGCTCTTTGCCTGTAGTATCCTGTAATATAAATATAACATTTAAAGTTTTGTTAATTCTCAGAAGATGTTTTTTTTTCTTTTTAGATGCGGATCCACTGTAAAAAACAAAAACAAGAAAACCCTCTTTGCCTGGTGGGCAAGCACACTTTTGGGTGGGTTGAAGGGCAGCTGTGCACCAACCCTACAAGCCCTGACAGCAGCCCTTTCATTTATTCTCATTATCGACACTGTATTTCCCAATTAAATCTCTTAACACAACCGGACCCTCCCCTACCTCTGCTCTGCATTCCCACAGCTTGCAGAAAAGAGTTTAGTGTGGATGAAGTGGCAAAAAGGTGGAGCTCAAGAGACAGAAATAAAGAATAGAAGAATAGAATAGAATAGCCTTTATTGTCATTGTACAGGGTACAACGAAATTGGAGTGCCACTCTCTTGGTGCAAAATGCAATAATAAATATAAATGTAAAATATAAAAAGTACAATAAAACAATCGTAAGTACTCAAACAATAGTAAGTACGATATATACAGGATAACAGCATTAACATAATGCTAGTATGGATAGCAGCATAATATAGTGACAGTGACAATATGGTATAGTTAAGCAGGTTCAATTGTTTTTGTGCTTATTTACTACGGTAATAGCTCTGGGAAAGAAGCTATCCCTGAATCTGTTTGTCCTGGTTTTATGTGACCTGTACCGTCGGCCTGACGGTAATAGTTCAAACAGTTGATTACTGGGGTGAGAATAGTCCTTGATGATATTGCCAGCTCTGCTGAGGTACCGAGAGTTTGCAATGACCTCCAGGCTGGGCAGAGAGCAGCCAGTGATCTTCTGGGCTATGTTGATGACCCTCTGCAGTACTTTCCTGTCTGCAGCTGAGCACCCTGCATACCATGTTGTTATGCCGTACGTTAGGATGCTCTCTATGGTGGCTCTGTAGAATGTTACCAGCAGCCTCTCCTCCAGGTTGTTCCTCCTGAGCACTCTCAGAAAGTGGAGACGCTACTGGGCCTTTTTTACCACCACCGTGGTATTTGCAGTCCAGGAGAGATCATCAGAGATCTGCACGCCCAGAAACCTCATGGAGTGTACCCTCTCCACACAGTTCCCGTGAATGTAAAGTGGGGCCGGGTCTGCTCTGCCCTTCCTGAAGTCCAAGATAAGTTCTTTAGTTTTCGTGGTGTTCAGTTGGAGGTTGTTAACTGAACACCACTCAGTCAGTCTGTTGACCTCATCTCTGTAGTCCGACTCATCCCCCCTTGAGATGAGTCCAACCACTGTGGTGTCATCCGCGAACTTTATGATGGTGTTTGAGAGATGGGTAGGGGAGCAGTCGGATGTGTAGAGCGTAAACAAGAGGGGACTCAGAACACATCCTTGTGGAGACCCGGTGCTGAGTGTGATGGTGCTGGACAGGTGGGGGCCGAGTCTAACAGACTGTGGTCTATTTGTCAGGAAGTCCTTGATCCAGAGGCAAATGGGAGTGGAAAGTCCCAGGTGAGACAGTTTCTGGACCAGGATCTCCGGGATGATGTGATTGAATGCTGAGCTGAAGTCGTGACATAGTCCTGTTTAGGATTTTTAATTCAGTGATTAACCCATCCTCTGCCACTTTGACAGAGGCCTCCCCAGCTCTCTGTGAAAAATTCCAAAATTATTTTATAGATAAAATCTCAGCACTAAGGGCCCCAAATCCATCAGCAACAAACCAAACTCAAATTTCTGAATGCTCAACAGTCTTTCAACAGTTTGAACCTGTGACTCTCCCGACTCTTAAGGAAATAATAAACAAATTGAAAAGTTCTAACTCCCGCCACGACATTCTTCATTCCCACATTATTAAGGATGCTCTGAACATCATTGGACCCTGTATCTTACTCCTAATGAACTCATCACTGTTATCAGGCTGCATTCCGACTGTCTTCAAACATGCTGTTGTGCAACCTGTTATCAAGAAAAGTAACCTTGATCCTAATCTTCTTTCAAGCTATAGGCCGATCTCTAAAATTCCCTTTATGGCCAAAATCTTGGAGAAAATAGTCCTTCATCAATTGCTGACCTTTTTAGAGACTAATGGAATCAGTGAAAAATTCCAGTCTGGGTTTAAACCGCATCACAGTACCGAGACAGCACTAATAATAGTTTTTAATGACCTCCTTTTAACTGCTGATTCAGGGCACTCATTGGTCTTAGTTTTATTAGACTTAGCATCGGCTTTCGATACGGTTGATCACAATATTCTTCTGGCAAGGCTAGAACATGTAGTCGGACTTAAAGGTAATATCCTTTCATGGTTTAAATCATACTTATCTGATAGGTCTTTCTCCGTCACAATGGGGAAATACTCCTCCTCTGCCCCTTTCCGTTGTGGTGTACCCCAGGGCTCGGTGCTAAGTCCTACGTTATTTTCTTTGTGCTGCCCTTGGGACTCATTCTCAATTACTTCGAGACTAGACTATTGCAATTCTCTTTACATGGGCCTCCAATTCTCTCTCTTCCAGCGTTTGAAATTAGTTCAAAATGCACAGCTCTTAATTGGCACCAGAAGGCATGATCACATCACCCCTGTTCTAGCCAATCTACACTGGCTCCTTGTTAAATACTGTATCGTTTTTAAAATCCTTTTGTATATAAATAACCTGGCGCCCAGTTACCTAACAGACCTTCACGACGTGTATAGCCCCAAGAGACGCTCAGATCCTCTAACCAACTGCTCTTAGTGCAACAAAGGCCCCGACGAAAGACTAGAGGGGACTGAGCTTTTGCAATTGCTGCACCCAAACTCTGGAATAGTCTTCCTGTAACATGCTGCAGTGCAACTGTGAAGAAACCCAACAACAACTGTACCAAAATGAATAAGACCTGCTTCTATATCAGTAATAGAAAAGAAAATATATACAATACATAATATATGTCTGCATGATATTTCATCTCTCCCTCTCTCTCTAATAAATTTGTTTTCTAAACATACACACAGACATCTCTCTCTCTCTCTCTCTCTCTCTCTCTCTATCTATCTATCTATCTATCTATCTATCTATCTATCTATCTATCTGTTTATCTATATTTTTTGAGTGATCATGATGGGCTGTCTGTGCCCCTTTGACAACTCTAATTTAGAAAAGGTTAACAGGTGTGCTTCCTGCATGTTTGTCTACGATCATTTTGCACATGCATGCATGCATCATTAATCTTTCTTTACAACACTCTTTAGTGTCCATTTGCCCGTTTTTCATTTGATATTGATAAATAACATACAATGTTTGTGAACCTGAATCACATCAATGGAAAAGCCAAAGCCAGATATTTAAATGTGCAGTCCTCATGTTTGGTAAAAGCAGTTGTTTGCTTTTATGATAATCGGATATACAGTGTGCCCGTTTGACAAAGAAGCTAACAGTCCTGGCTGTGCTAGCAAGTCTCACCACCTGACTGTGTATACTGTTGGTTAATTTTTGGAGCATTTTAATGGAATTACCAACAAAAATTAAATTACTGCTTGGTTTGTGATGCAGCTGGTCTAAGAAGTGTGTACTATGTTAGTGAGTAGGGTTAGGGTTAGATGACTACTGGGATTGGTGAGCAGTCATTCTGTTTATACCTCTTTAATATCTGCTGCCTGGGGCACATGTGTAGTTGGTGCACTGTACTGTAGTTTCCACAGATGTCTCTGTGCACTCATCAGAAATTTTGCAAGCACACTGATGTTTACATAGACCCGTGCGCTCACTGATGACAAAACCTCTGTTACTGGGTCCGTAGCAGTCTTCTGGAGATGGAAACGATTGTTTTTAGTGTCGTGGTCCTGGGTACGGAGTATTTTGAGTTTCTGTTCTGGACTTATTCTTTGGAAATTTGAGATAATTTATGTTCTAGTTCTGCATTAGTTTTCTGTATTTCCTGGTCCTTTTTTTGTTATTTGTATTTCTTATTCTTCATTTTTGTTTTTCTATATTAGTTCCCTTTCATGCCCAGTCTCTCCCAGTCTCCTCTTCATGTCCTGTCATCAGTGTCTTCCTACTTGCGTCTCCAGGTCTGTGTTCTGAAAGGTTTCCCTTCCTTTTCTAGTTAATACATTTCTAGTTCTGGTTCCCATGTCAGTCATGTCCGTCAGTCTATCTTTAGCCGTGTCGTAGTCTGGGCCTCATTGTGTGTTACTTTCTGTTTGATTTAGATAGTTCTCTCTCTCATGTGTGTGTGATGTTCAGTTTTTCCCATCTTGTCATCTCAAAGGGTTAAAAGCTTTTCTATTTGGATGCTCCAAAAGGATGAAAATTCAATAAAAATTGGTAGACATTTACCCAAATGAAACCCTACCCCTAACTCTCAATGGGTTGGTGGTGACATGGTGGATATTGAGAGGGTAAACATAGTCTTCTTTTCCTGTTTTCCAGTGAAACATCTAAAATATTATACGTGTGCGTGTCCCCATGCTGAGCTGAGGTTGTGTGTACTGCAAAAAATTTATGACATCTAAAGTGTATGAAAGCCAAACAAGTTCTATATGGAGACTTAAAACATGTGTTTGACACATCTCAAGGCTGGACTTGGTGTCTTCTTGTTTCCAGTAATTCAGCATTTGAATTTTATATTTTTTTTTATAAATAATATAAAACCAGGTAATTAAATGTTTGTTGTGATAAAAAACATGAAAATTTTATTCAAAGCACAGTATTTGAATGTGACTTCATTATCACATATATCAGGAGGGGATCTTTCATGTCTCCTTTTATTTATGTTTTTATGTCACTGCTGTATGATTACAGGTGTAAACTGCAACCTTGAAAAGAGGCTTGTTCTCCTTTCTGCTTTCAGCGAGGGTTTTTTTTTTCTTTTTGTATTCTTTTTAGACACCATTATGCAATTTTGTTAATGGTTTCAGAGCTCAATAACATCTTGAGTGGGCATTTACTATTTTGCAAACTCAAACAGTTGGTTTTGTCACCTATTCTAAAAAGCATGCGCTATTGTGTGTAGCCAAACACAGGAACAATGGAGAGAAACTGTACTCTCCCGAATGACTGCCTTCAGCTGTCGGCAACAGCACAAAGCTTTGATTATTATTATTTTATAATGTTTTTGAACCACATAGGCTTAACTTCCAACTGCAGTTTCTACAGTACCGTTGTGTGCGGTGCACAGCTGTGCAGGAGCTTCAAAAGTTTTTCTCCTTTCATGGAGAAACATGTAGTGTTTGGTTTAACTTGGCCTTTGTCCTTGTTTTGTGCTAAAATGCAACAAAACATCAGTTAACGCCTTTTTTAAAAAGGGGCCCACCACACCAGTTTGCCTATCTTTCAGCTTCTTACACAACCTCGGGTTCCTGTCACACCAGAGAGATTACATTCCATGTTATTAAAGCCAGTTTTGGCAGCAGGCGTTAGGCCCACAGGAGAGTGGACCAAGCCCACCTGATGCCCTATTCTCCCTGCATTTCTTATAAACAGATATTTTTTTTAAGCATTAGACAAATTGGCCCCTCATCCAGGACTCGGGAGTTTTCCCAGACAGCATGGCTCCTATGATCACTCAGGCATTCAAACCCCTTTGCAAAGGTAAGGTGGTAATTTGTGGAATGTAGTGTAGTTTTAATCAAGCATTTCCCTGCTAAGCAACTTCACATGTATTTATGTATTATTATACCTTACGATATAAAACGCTGTGAGGGGACAGTTGTTGTGGTTTGGTGCTATATAAATAAAACTAAATTGAACTGAACGACATCTCAAATAGAAATATATTCTTTACTTCAATACATATTATGGTTAATTTTCTAATTAAAAGCTCCCAACGGGGGGGGGGGGGGGTCAACTATTCCAGAGATACACCTAAAACATACTTCTGATGTTCCTCAACTCTAAACAGTTTGTAGTACAAAACACAACACGAGCTTTCATTGTAAGCATGAGGCCAGGGCATGATCCTGGAGCCGTTCCAGATCTCTCTTGGCAAACATAAGGCCATTCGCTACGCCACCAAAGCTGTTTATATACATAAACTACCTGAAAGAGAACAGAAAAAGAGCAAAGGGCACACGCTCCCAAAAAAGAAAACAATAAATTCAAGAGATACTACGACGGAATAAAAAGGACTGAAAACCAGTTTCTTAACTAGCAGTGTGCTATAGCAGCCCAGTCATTTAATTCATTCACGAACAATAAAGTTGACACGCCAGACTGAAAGACACTACGTGACAGGAAGATTTCATTCAGATATTTTAAAACAACTCTCAGCTGCTTGCATTGTTGTGATGTGATTGCACCCCGTCCTCCACAAAAGAAAAACAGGAGATTGAGACTTGTGAGCAACTTAATTCATGAAAATTTAAAAAGCTATTACATTTAGTTTCATTGAAATTCATTATCCTGTGAACATTACATCGACAGCAAAAGTAAATCCACTGACTGTGAACAGGTTTCGTAATCTAAAAAACATTGTGGTTCCTGAATAATTATCATGAATAACAACACTTCAAAGACATCTGCTTTTTTTGTGTCCACAGTTCACACCCTGTGCATGTGTTTACACCAAATGCTATGCACTAACAAGTGCAAACATGGTGTGTTGTGCCACCTTTGCAGGTCCAAAAAAATGCCACCTGTAGGATCAGAGAGATGTTTGCACAATTTGTGCACACTCACATGTTCTTAAATATGCAGCACATGCACATTAAACAACTATAAACCTAGTTGGTGACTGGGTGTACAATCCCAACCGTGGAACACTGCATAAAGTGTAAATAAAACAGAATTCAAACACATAACTCATACATCCATATTTTATCCACACAAATAGAATGAAAAAATATCAAAAGCTCTTATATATGATATAAATATATCAAAAATTGAATTTTGGAAAGTCGAGACAGAATCATGTTTACCCCTGTGTAGCATCCCCTCCTCCTTTAACTGATATCCATTCAGTTCTGGGAAATGAGGAGTCCAGTTTGTGTATTATAGCATTCGAGTTGCTCAACAGTCCTGGGTGTTCTTTGTCAAAGGAGCCTTAAGGATTTCATAAAATATGCCAAATTTATACTTCTGTTCTGATGAGTCACTCCCTTCACGTCACTTAAAATGAAAACTCTGTGTCACTCTGATACTGTCCTCAGGAAAAGTTAGTAGTCCTGAGTGAGTTTGTTAATTTTAGCCAGGTTAGCTAAGTGTGTCAGTTGTCCTCATCTGAGCAGAGACAGGGTTTTCTGCTGTGGCTGCAGGCTCAGTAGCAGGAAATATGAATTGGACAGGGAGCTACTTTTGACAAGAAGGCACTCGACTCAAGTCACTTTGCAATTCTATTTTTTAAAAAACCCCAAAACACTATGCCTATTTGCAACCATATATACATTGTACACTCAGAGAGAACTCTAGCCACAGTTAGAAATGTGCAAATATATCTGTCTTAGTTTGCAGACGAAGAGACAAACAGGAGAGAGATTTTCTCTGTGAAGAAGTGGAACTTTCCACACACTGGGACAGCTCACTGTGAGCGCACAATATCCTCAACACATTTTCCTTTGTTTCGCTTTAAAATGAGAAGCACAAGCCGACGAGTGACCTCTTTTTATTTTGAAGAGACACAAGGAATACTTCCCAAAGTCTGACCTGAACAGGCCCACCCGCTTGGTGTCCTCTGCAGCCATGCTGGTTACTATTCAGTTCATCTCAGTTTTATTTATACAGCGCCAAATCACAACATCAGTTGCCTCAAGGCACTTTTTGTAAGCTAGACCCTACAATAATACATACAGAGAAAAGCCCAACAGTCATATGACCCCCTATGAGCAAGCACTGTGGCAACAGTGGGAAGGAAAAACTCCCTTTTAACAGGAAGAAACCTCCAGCAGAACCAGGCTCAGGGAGGGGCGGGGCCGTCTGCCATGAGCGGTTGGGGTGAGAGAAGGAAGACAGGATAAAAAACATGCTGTCTTTATCCTGATTGCTGCACATGCACTAAACTACTGTGAATCGAAAAATTAAACCACTCTCGCATTGCAATAACATTTTGGCAATATAGGTATTTAAGTTCTTCATTACCAAACTGAATTAGGGTAAGTTAGTTCAAAAGTATCAGTAGATTTCAGAAGAGGGGGCACGCACAGTAACTGTATTGGGACAGTCTGGACCCCCAGGGCCCGTCCATAACGCCTCCATAACGCTGATTAACTGAAAGGTTCAAAGTTGACCTTGTGACACACCCAGATTGTTGATCTAACCTCCCACACTTGCACTGACATCTCATTTTTATAGTGAGATTTTCAGTGAACAGCTACAAAATGCCAGTTCAACACTTGGAATCAACACATTATCTTTTTCTGCTTAATTTGTCATGAAATAATAAGAAAATTGGTCTCACATGCTCCATAAACTTGTCAGTCAGCTGTCCCATTACTTTTGATTCTTTGAAAATGGGAGACTGTGCTGAACACAGTGTAGTAAATAATGCAATACTGCTATGAAACTGCTTGAATTAAAGCTGAAAGTCTGGATTTCAATCACTCACATTGAAAATTGAAGGATTGTTTGAGTTAAAAACTTCACTCTGGTTGTACAGAGAGGCACAATGAAGAGATGTGTTAGAGTACGTATGGACCTGACCATATATTTAAGAAAACTCAAGGTAAATTTCCACGGAAATCAAGACAATTGAATATCTGAACTGGAAAGTATGAAATAAAAAACGATTGGGGATTAATGTGTAGGTAAATATAAGAGCTACATTAAGAAAAATATGAATTTCTGTCTCATTTTACCAAAAATAGCTGCCATTTAAAATATTGTGATGTGTTTCTTGTTTATTTAATACATTTTTTTATTTAGGTTTTAGTGAGTTTGGTCAATATGGGTCTCCCATTGGATCACCTTTAACATAGCTAACCCCGCCCATAAATGAACTACATCACATTATTTACAGGTGATTATGCTATTTGCTGTTTTAGAGGGCAAAGAGATGACGGCAGAGTCTCTGAGGTCAGACATTATTATGTAATGACCGCCAATCCACCCATAGATGGAAGGATAGATACTTTATAGATCCTACAATGGAAATTATTGAGTTACTGCACTATGAATCTAAGAAATGGCTGCATGAAGGTATAATACAGAAATGTGTGTGGGATCATGTGCTTTACAGAGAAGAAAAAAGTAGTTTTTTGGAAGAAATTTATACAGTGTGTGTGTCTGTGTCATTCAAGTCATTTTCTTTGTACGCCAGTTGCAAAGACATTTGGAGAACCATTTTGTAAAAAGAATAAAACTGATTTTGATAGCACAGAGTTAGGGTTAGAGTTATGGTCGTTATGCATGATGACTTAGCCCTCAGAAGGTTAAACACTAGGAGATTGCATGTGTCTCAAGAGGTGAAATAAGTTGCTGTTACTACCAGATGGAAAATGAAATATTCACAATGGATGTTATTTCAGAAATGAAACAGTTTCATGAGAGCACCGTGAACTGTATAAAATAGCACCATGGATCCAACTTAGAAGTTAATGTGGTTTTTTTTTTTTCTTGGGGTGGGGGACTCAAGCACATCTGGTGTAAAGCATGGCATTGGTAGGAAAGACACATCATTCTGTTGGAAATAGCCATCAGAATTTTAGTTTCAGCTTTTATCTAAAGCTGTGCTTCAGTTTTGGTGAATGAAAATGTAGAAATTTATTAGTCTGGTATTCAGCACTAATTTGCAGATTTGTGCGCCCTGCACCCGGAGAGTTTAAGTTTGCTTTCTGCATCCATGAATCTATTAACACTTGCCAACCAACTTTGCTATAGTGTTAATAGATAATTTAGCACTCAACCCTCCAACCAAACAATTCACAGCATCTTATAATATACCGGAAAGTTAACATGGCAGCATGCAGACTAAGCCCAACAGAGAGTATGGGAGCTTTAGTTTAACTGATATTTTCTGAGATCGGTTTCTGTGTTTTTTTTACATGCTGGCAGATATGACAGCATGTTTTCCAAATATCCTCACCTCCTTATCATAATAGGATACAGTTTTTATCAGATACTTGGGGGAAAAAAAGATGAAAACATGGCAAAGTGGCATTTACATAACCGGGTTTATTATTCACGTTCGCCTGTTTGGTGTTTTGGTGACAGACAGAGAAGTTAACTGTGCCAGTGTGGGGGCAGAAGTACAGTTCTAGTAACAATCAAGCTGTGAAGTGCAATTTTTGTGTCAATTATTACCAAAATTTGCATTTGTGCCACCCATCCGCTCACATCAGCACAGAGCACAGGGTCCACAGCAAATTCACATGCATGCATTAGCGGTCCCTATTTAAAGCTGAACTCTTTGTATACATTGGCCAGCTGATCAAAGTCTCTCCTGCAATGAAATTAAAATGAACAGGTTGTTTGATTTTAAGTCCATGCACACGGCCATGGTGTGAATGGTTGCAATCCAGAATGGAGCTGTCAGCTTTTGCACCATGATACGGTGGGAACTGTGGAGGTGGCAGCGTACATAAATATATGTTTCCTACACTGGCAAATGGATCTTTTATGATTCAGGAACCACAGTCGTCAGTGTTTTTCCCTTACAAGCAAACTCAACTTTAAGTTGCCATCTGTAATTCCAGTGTTATTAACCTCTTACGGTCACCAGCAACCCATGTACTCCCATCAGAATATGTCACTTTAAAAAACATATATATTTGCATATTTATTTATTTTTAATGATGAGCCTTCACCAAGAGAGATGCAAAGTCAACAAAAATCAAACAAGTTTGTGACACCAATTATTTGGAAAGGAGCATGAATGTTGTGTCACTTATAGGTATAAATCTAACTGAAGTGACTTTAATCATTTAAACAAAATCAAAAAAAAGGGTAAATAAACGATTAGTTCTCTGAGGTTTAAGTCATCGTAGATGCTTGGCCAACCCTGCTCTAACCTTGCTTCATGCATGAACCTTCCAGAGCAGTGTTGGTGAGGTGTGGGCAGAATGAGGCCAGTGCCACAGGTCTGAAACCACAGTGGTTAGCTTTAGTTTGGCTACACTTTTCACTGTGATGGAAATGAGGAGCATATTTGTGAAAGAGACTTGCTATGCAATAACATAAAGTCAGTATACTCAGAAAGCTACACAGTCTCTGTCCAATATAATCAACATGCACAAGCTAACTTTCAGTTCAGTTCAATTTTATTTATATAGCTCCAAATAACAACAACAGTCGCCTACCACCCCCACCCCCCGAAAAAAGTGTCAGATGACCCTCTATGAGCATGCACTTGGCAACAGTGGGAAGTAAAAAATCCCTTTGAAGAGGAAGAACCTGGCAGAATCAGGGTCATAGAGGGGCAGCCATCTGCCGCAACAAGTTGGGGGTGAAATGCAAGTAACTATCTTTATTTTTGGGTAGATAGTATTACAACGTAACAAACTTTTTAATGACACTCAGTTTGTAAAGTGACAACTTTAAAGGTATACTCGCATGTTTTTTGAGTTTATGTAATAAAAAAAATATGGTATTAATAAATATACATTGATTAGTGTGTAATTAAGTCTTTCAATAAATTAATCCGTTCTCATAAACTTAGAATTAATCCATTAAAAATAGATAGGCGCGGTTTGTGGAATCCATCATGTTGTCCCACCATCGTGAACATAGAGTTTTAAAAGTTTTACAGCCTCCTTCACAGTAAATCAATGTGGAAACAAAGTGACAGCTGAGATAGACAGTGGACTGACAGCCTACACTCAAAGATGAATGTCTGTAAGAACTTCCCGTAGCTAGGGTTATGTATTTGAACTGGGAACCATTTGAAAAAAGAAACTTAGCTGACTACAATCTCCTATGCAATCGACATCTAGTGGTGAGATTTTACACCATGCAAATATCATTACTGAACACTTTTAGTTTATCAAATTTCATTCAAGGTCTGTTGGTACCATTCAAAATACCCTTGCTGCATATTCAGGAATAAAAGCTTTGAGACACAGGAGCGAATCCTGTGTCTCAATTGCCATCCATCCCCAAAGGATCTCAATTGGATTTAGATCAGGGGAACATGCAGGATGGTCCAAAAGAGTGATGTTTTTCTCCTGGAAGAAGTCCCTTGTCCTGCGGGCATTTCGTACTGTAGCATTGTCCTGTTGAAAAACCCAGTTGTTACCACACAGGCGAGGGCCCTCAGTCATGAGGGATGCTCTCTGCAACATCTGGACATAGCCAGCGGCCGTTTGACGCCCTGATGCACCTCCTGAAGCTCCATTGTTCCACTGAAGGAAAAAGCACTCCAGACCATTATGGGCCCATAGAAAACATCTCAGGTGGGATCTGCTTGTCATGCCAGTAATGTTGGAAACCATCAGGACCATCAAGGTTAAATTTTCTTTCATCAGAGAATAAAACTTTCTTCCATCTTTCCACCGTTCCAAAACCCTCAGGATCATCTAAGAAATTCCAAGTGACTGTCTTACTGCTTCCCACCTCAGCAGCCAAGGCGCGCCGCGAGAGACCCCGCTTATGTAGTTCAACAACCTGACCACGCTCAATAAGGAAATGGTTTTTTTGCCTTTGCCATCAGAACATCATGACAGTGTGACTACCTGACAGAAAATTTGCACAAATTTGGCGTTTTAAAGGCATGTGGTCCTAAACTTATGATCACCTGTAAAACAGCCTGTTTCAGTTTAAACATTGTTTTCAATAAACTGCATGCTCAAAAATGTTTTGTCTCAGTCGCATTTCTTCTTGTTGCATGTTGAAGCTCTACTTGGAACCTTGTTAAGATCCAAGCATGCAAAATATATATTTATATATATATATATTTTTTTTTTACATATTTTGTATATTTGTTATACTGACGTACTTTAGATCATCAATAAATTTATTAAGGCAAAGAAGAAATCCAATAACCCTATGTGAAAAAGTAATTGCCCTCTAAAACTAATAACTGGTTATGCCGCCCTTCACAGCAAGATCTGCAGTCAAGTGATAACTGGCAATGAGTCTTCAAACTGCTTTTTAAGATCTTTCAGCCTACTTCACTTTGTCAAACAGGTTGTATTTAAGTGATTTTTAGATTGAACAGGTTCAGCCAGGCCTGGGTATGGCTAATGACGCTGAACTCACTGAACTGCAGTTAATTCATTTTGTAACAAGGAGGGCAATAACTTTTTTACATAGGGCCAGGTAGTTTTGGGTAGTTTTTTTCCATCAATGAATGAAACCATCATTTAAAAACTGATGGTTTTGTATTTACTCTGTGTATTTTTGTCTGATATTAAAAATAGTTTGACAAATATGCAAAAAAAAACCCAAAACATAAAGGGATGGTCCACTTATGGCGTATAATATTTTGTAAAAGTATGGTTGTAAATGTGGAACTTCAGCCAAACTTTAGCTGTTGGACAGATGGTCGACATTTGAATCTAGAATACTTTGCTATACGGGGGACTTCACGAACAACCCAGTGATTGCAAGGTACCTAAATCATCACTCCTCCATGACTGTTTGACAGTTGATATGAAGTGTTTATGCTGCTGTTTGGTTTTTGCACAACATGACGCTGTGCATCACAGCCAAACATCTCCACTTTGGTCTCGTCTGTCCGAAGGACTTCCAGCGGTCTTTTAGTTTGTTCATATGCAACTTTGCATATCTTAGCCATGGTGCCATGTTTCTTTTTAGAGAGCAGAGGCTTTTTCTTGACAACCCTTCCAAACACAGACTCGTCTTTTTCTAAATATATTGTCATGAACTTCAACATTTAACATGCTGAGTCCTAACTGAGTCCTGTAGATGTACTGAGAAGTACCTCTTGGTCTTTTGCAGTTTCTCTGAGCACTGCTGAATCTGACCTTGTGGTGAATTTACTAGGACGTCCATTCCTTGGAAGACTATAGCTGTCAGGGTTTGGTCTCTTTTGATAATTTGCCCCTTCATGAAACCTGTACGGTGACTAAACATGTGGAAATTGGCGATGTTGAAAGCCAGCTGCGCGGGCATGGACAGCTGCAACTGATTGTTTGTCTACTAGCTAGGCTGGACCTTCACTTGCCATTGAATAACCAAACTGGACCTCTCTACCATGTTTGTGCCACTGATGCCTTATTATTGCCTTGTTATTGTTACTAGATAGTCTATGGTTCATGGTGTACCAATCTTAATCTATTTTTAAACAGTTCATCATGAGTACTATAGCAGTGCAATCATTTGCACTGGAGCACTGTTTCACACTACAGTACACCAATGCTTCTTATGTGTCCCCACAAATATAAAATGTCATGCTGTCCACATAAACCTCACAGTTATTTATTCTGATGCACTTTTCACAGTGTCGTAGCAGTATTCTCCCTCTTGCCTTTCAGGTCAAGCACTTTTGTACCTGCTGATGAAACCTGACAAACCTTACTAAGCAGTGCCAGCCAGCTCTGTTTCTACTGTCAGGCCGGGCCACACTACAGCACCCCCAGACACTGCAGCTGTAGTTTGTAGCATATTCTTATATTACCGCATTCTCCACAGCCTCAGCCTCTGTACTCTTCAAGCACCAAAGTTTCCATAGTAGTGAGCCAGCTTGTTTGGATGATGAAACTTTAATGATTGCCAAGAGGTAACTGAGCTGCTGCAACAGCAAAGAAAAGGATAAAATAAAAAGGTATAAGGTTAAACAAGTTGGAGATATTTAACATACAGCAACCTGTGAGACCAGAGTTTAAAAGGAAACTCTTGAAAGTGTTGATTGATTGGGCAAACTTAAAGAAGCCACAGTTTAGTTGAGTGTATGTTTCAAAATCCCTTGCTGTAAGAGCATAGTCATTTGCATTTAAGTCAGTTGACTATGTCTGCTTTCTAAATCTAACCAAATTTACTACAATTTAAATGATCTTAACGCATTTAAATGGTTCAGTTGCAGTCTTGGTAGATGTGCTGGTTCTTATGTAGCACTTTTCTTTCTATTGGAGAGCAACTTTGCGATGACTGGATCAGACAGGAATTGAACGACCAATCTTTCAATTAGTATGTGACCTGCTTAACCACCCACACACCAACTTCTTATAATAACAATAACTTGGCTTTGTCATTGTTGAGTGTCATTCCTCTGTTCTTCCTCTTTGTTTTCTGTCATTTGTCTGCTGGCTCCTAATTAAAACAAGAATCAAATGTCTGAAAATAAAACAAAGGACAAAGGAAATTCTTCCAGAAGTCTCATTCTTTGTTCACCTGCAACATTGCAAAGGTAAGTCATGCTGCCGCGTTGCCCGTTCAAGCATGCAGGTAAGGAAATTCCAAAAAGTTGATTCTGTTCATCTTCACACAGTGCTGTCGTTGAGAGGCATTTAATCACTAATCCAAGTGACTGACAAAGAAATTGAAACGTTATCTGCTTCAAACGGCATAATCTGTAAATCTCTGAGTTTCTGTACCAATATATCATTGAAATGGTGGTAAAAGGTGACGTGACCATGCACTCGTGTCTTCAACCCAGCTTGCAGATGCAGCAGCACAGTCAGATGAGACTGAAGAAGTTACTTGGATCAGTGGCGAAACATTTTTTCCTTGGAAAACACTGCATCCAGATAAACGTAATCAGCTCTCTGGGATGCTGCCGTGTTCATTTTAGAGAGCAGTTTTGTTTTGTTTTTTGGCAGTTTGTCTGTATTGCATGGTCTGACCTCGGGGTGAATTTGCTGGATTGTCCACTCCTAAGAATTTGGCATTGTGTTAAACGCATCTGAATGCTCCAGACAAGCAAACTTCAGTTTTTATAGATCATGTCCGGCACGTGAGTGCTACTGACTGTCTTAATTCCTATGGAAGGGTGTAATTAGTACATGAGATGTTAGTGTTTAGGATGTATTCACTCACTGTTTCTACATTTGGCATCATGTTATTAAATAAATAATAAGATGATGTAAAATGCCCTGTGGTGTTTTTCATCTGAGATCATATTTACAACATTTTACACCTAATAAGGGACAGTTTATTTGTTCTGTGGTATTATGGAAACATTGATACATAAATAGTTATATAGATTGCTTATGATTGTTTCTGTTCATTTATCTGATTTAATCTTTTTATAAAAACCAACAGATTGAATCCTTATTTAATATCACTGCATATCTTTCTCTCCACCACAGTTGATTTTTTTTCACTGACATTTCCTTTATAAAGGTTCATTTTATTTATTTGGACTGATGATGATTCTTTTAAGACAAACTCTCAGCAGACTGACAGTTTTGGTGTCTGTAAGTATACATGCTGTACTTTGTGAAACCCCTTATGTGTTTTATTTTACATTTTAAATCGATTAAAAAAATACCACCACCCCTACAAATCGTAATAACTACAGATGAGAATCGAGAACTGGTTCCTAGTTAAGATAAGATAAGATAACCTTTATTAGTCCCACACATGGGAAATTTGTTTTGTTACAGCAGAAAGTAGACAGTGCAAAGTTACATAGCAAAAATTAGAAAACACCGGAAGATAAGATGATAAGAATAAGAATAAGATTCTGTACACAATAGCATAGAATAAAAATAGAATAAAAATACAATATACAACTGAGTAAAATACAACGTTGTCAGATAAAGAGAATCGCATTTAGTGACCAGTTCCTTAGAATTGTTGCCTGCCTATCGATCCCACTTGTCAGTTCCAGTTGTACTTGCGCTACAATCAGCTGATTTCAGTTCCTGCACAAAACAATGAGAGCGCAGTTTTCATTTTTGCTTTGTTTTGTCGGCTTTGTGTTCATACCTAAATACTAAGAGAAAGATCACGTGTGTCCTCATCAGGATAGGGATTTGTGTTGGTGTGTGGAGCTGTAGCCTGTAGGTTTATACTGTTAAATGTTAATGATGAGACAGTGTGTTTCAGATCATTTTACAGAGCAACATGAAAGTAATGTCATGAGTTGTATAATGAATTATTACACCATAATGCATTACTCTTAAGAAAAGTGTTCTGTGTAATATTTGTAATAATTACTTTTTTTGAGTAATGACCCCAACACAGCATGTAATGTCTTTGCTGCTTAGAAATAGTGCCGACTCTCAAAGCGTCCCCAATAAGAATCAATAAGAGAATCGAAATCGGTAACTGATATGGATAAATGAAATTGGAATTGCTAAATTCCTTTCATATCCCATCCCTTTTACTAACCACGTCAACAGCCATAAAAATAAATAAAACATTATTCAGATGTTTTTTTGTGTGTTACTTTATTATGGATTTAAAAAACGTAAATATTCATTTTACAGAAGAATTTCAATTCAATTCAATTCAATTTTATTTATATAGCGCCAAATCACAACAAAAGTCGCCTCAAGGCGCTTTATATTGTACAGTAGATAGCACAATAATAAATACAGAGAAAAACCCAACAATCATATGACCCCCTATCAGTGTTGGGAAGGTTACTTTTAAAATGTATTCCATTACAGAATACTGAATACATGCCCCAAAATGTATTCTGTAACGTATTCCGTTACGTTACTCAATGAGAGTAACGTATTCTGAATACTTTGGATTACTTAATATATTATCGTGCTGTTTACAACTACCTGAATGTACTATTGCTGTGATTTATTACTGTTACTGAAGGTCCGCGGCTCCGAACAGTAGTAAAGGGACCTCTGGCTAACACGGTGGGTTCCGTGTCGGGCTGGTAGCCGAAAAATAGCTTTACTTTGTTGTCTGGGTCAACTTTGCTTGCCAGAGACAGAGAGAGGCGTTGAAAAGCTGCTCCAACGGAACTTATTTTTTCCGGAGGAAAACACGAACACAGTGTACAGTTGAGTCTTAATAGCTTACTTACAAATGGGCTCGTCAGGCACTCTTCTTGGCTGCAGTGGTTATTATTATATTTACATGCTTCCGGCTCCCGTTTTTGCTCCGTGACAGCTCGGACTTTTCCTTTCTCTCCCTCCCTCGCTCACAGACACATAACGTGTATGGTAGTCCATTCTCGCTGCAGCACGGACTACACTGCCCATGAGGCTACATTCTTTAGGGCCATGCCTGTAGCATTCTGCCTTTAGCTTAGCACAACAACAACAACAAAAAGCGCTCTCACCCAGGAAACACGCAGAGAGAGAGAGCGTCACCCTGTAACCATGGCAACCGTAACGCTGCCGCCTGGAACAACATTACGTGGCTGTCAAACAAACCCAAACAGTCCTGACCCGCGACAATATGAAACAGGGAAGTACCGCCGTGTAATCCATTTATTTCAACAAAGTAACTGTATTCTGAATACCACCTTTTTAAACGGTAACTGTAACGGAATACAGTTACTCATATTTTGTATTCTAAATACGTAACGGCTGTACATGTATTCCGTTACTCCCCAACACTGCCCCCTATGAGCAAGCACTTTGGCGATTTGTGTGCTTTGCTGTGACATTTAAGACTGTGGTGCTATTTGCATTAGTTTTCTCTGAGATACACACAGCGTGATGCATAATATATAGAAATATAAATGATATTACACAGGGCCAAAAGGCAAACTTCCAAGGAACTCTCTGTAGACCATAAAACTCTGGGTACAGGCAGGCAATGACCAAAACTCTTGTGAAAATCGAGCATATATATATATTTATACAGCGAGTTTAATAGCTGACACATTATTTCTCTGATATTAACTTTAATAGGAAGAAAAGTGACTTTTGGCTTTTTGTGATCTCTTTACAATGTTTCAGTTTGCCTGAAACGCGGCTGCGCTGTATGACAACAAATAGAAAATATGTTATTAGATCAATTATGAGTTTTTTTATGCACACTAACACAAACCCCTCTGGCCACAGTGACAGTTAGTGGAGGCTTGTTGTGCATGAACAGCCTGTGGTGATCTACATGCCACATGTCATAACAACTCTGACCTCAACTGAAGTCAATTACCCACACTGTCTTCCTGTGTCCCAGTTTGCCCCTCTTTTCTGGGGTTGTTAGACTCTGATGGTAGAGATTGGAATCAGGTCACTCGGCTGCTATCTCCACTCACCCATTAGATAGATATCTACTCTATCTCAGCGCTGCTGACTACACAGCCTACCTGCTGCTACACTCTGCTCCTCACGCACACACATATATATGCACTTTACAACTCAAACCGGGCATGGTTTGGGCATGGGAAGAACCTGCACATGAATAAAATTTAAAACACCCATTTTTGCAGAGTGCTGTATTCTCTTTTGGGAAAACTTTGCGGTATCCTGCACTTTTCAGAAAGATAGAAAGAATAACGTAGGCAACAGAACGGACTGATTTTGGGCGAGCTGAAGACTGCTCAGTTCACTAATTGATAGTGAGAAAAGCACACTACAGTGGATAAATACTGACATGCTATTCAGAGCGAAATCCTGCACGCTCTTCATGGGCCGTGATTACTGGAAAGCACAGAGGGAGACATGTCATCCATACAAAAATGACCCTGACAAAGACACACTTGAGTTTGTTGGGTCACAGAACTGGTTCAAAGCACGGAAATAGATGTGAGAGACACTGGACTAAAGAGAGAAGTAGGCCTACAGCCACTGCAAAGGGGAGATTTTGGGGTCACTGTTTCTACTAGAAAGACTCGGCCATAATGAGCGATAAGAACATTGTTTATATCTGTAATATGAGCCTAATCCAAGTAGTGCAGTTTTGTTATCAGTCAGCAGTGTTAATGACAGTGAATTTTGCACAGTCTGTTGATTTATGTTAACTTCATAACATCCATCAGTCCTTTGTAGGGTTTGGGTTAAGGTTAACCCTCATGGTGATAACCCTAACCTTAACCCTGACCCCAACCCTGTGCTATCAGACTATGTAATATTTATTCTTTTAAAAATTGTTCTTCTAAGTCTTGACAATCAGTTTTAACTAAAACAAATCAATAATTTTCCCCCAGTATTATTTGCTTGTCTCCAAAATGGTTAGCACTTATGATAGCTAATGGAAGCTTAATAACCATCCATTCGCTTCCGCTTCTCCTTTTCAGGGTCGCGGGGGGCGCTGGAGCCTATCCCAGCTGTCATGGGGCGAGAGGTGGGGTACACCCTGGACAGGTCGCCAGTCTGTCGCAGGGCCAACACACAAGGACAGACAACCATTCACACTCACATTCGCTCGCACATTCACACCTAGTGGCAATTTGGTTTATCCAATTAACCTATCCCCACAAGCTTAATAACCGTAAAATGAAAATTTGGGAAAACTTTGAAAATGCTGCATATTCTGTGACCAAATACCTCAGCAGACTCCAGAGAGTCTCATTAGGTGAAAAACTTTTTTTATTCCTGTCTTTGTGTGAAGTAATAAACAGCTATTTAGGGCAGTTTGCTGTTAAATCAAATGCCATGTCACCATGTAGTTATAACCAAGGTTATTATAGTCAACAACTAACTAGGCATGACATTGTTTTTTCGTGAACTAAACTAAATATGAAAATAATGTTTTGAAAAAAAAAAGTAAATTAACTGTAACGAAATGGAATTAAAATAACTTTTTAGAGGAAATCTCCTTAGTTTTTGTTAGTTTGTTGAAAATGTGGAAACTGATGAACGTGTTTACTGAGACTCTGAACGTCTACAAGACTGCTTTCAAAAACTGTCTGTTTTTACTGCAATACTTCTACTGGTTTTAGTAAATTTAGCCTCTCACACGTGCCCTCCATACAATAATAATTAGAACTAAGAATTTAAAAACAAACGCTGAAATTAATTAAAGCTAAACTAAAAGTAAACAAAAACTAAACTGAAATGGCCAAACCAGCTCTGGAAACTAATTGAAACTAAACTAAAATTTTAAAAAGTAAAATAAAAACTCATTAGAAACATAGTTAAAACTATAAACCAATCTGAATTCCACAAATACACATATTTCAGGAATCTGTGCACATGTTGGAATTCCAGTGAAGCTAACAGGCTAATGGCGGCATTAACCTGAGAACACTGACTTTATTTCTGTGTCCAACACGAGCGATGGCCCTCTTATGATTGGCTTCTTACACAACTTCATGATAAACTTTAGCTTTTATAAGAACGCTGAGCACAATTCAACTTTTTAAAACAGTTTACAGCTCCTGAAAAATGCAACGCTTTTCATTGTGAGTGTCAACCTTTTACCTGTTCATTGCAAGTGTAGTTTTCTGCAATAATGTGACCCGTGACATCCACCCTAAATACGGAATGCACCATGCACACCAGAAGGAGGGAGGGGTGGCCCCTGACTGACAACCCTCTGAGATAAACACCAACAGTGGAAAAACCTCATAAGATTATTCTGCTTAGCTGACACAATATCACAGCGATAGCGCAGATCTGCTTATGTGTGCATTTAGAGCGAGCACGGCCTCTTCACCACCCTCCAAGAAAGCGACAAACAACACACACTCATACCAACACACAAACTGCACGGGGCGGCTGAATGGGACTCGGAACAAGCATTTTTTTTTTTTTTTTGGTTTTTTTGTGAGCGTGTCAACGTGTTACAGATGCTCCCATCCGATAAGCAAAGTTCGCATTATTTCTGAGAAGCGAGCACACCGCAACACCCTGTTTTCCGACCCCTCATCCGCTGAATGCAGCAAAACAACGCTGCGGAAGCGTGTCGAAGGCGAGAGCTGCTCTTCGCAAACATTACCCTATAGAGATACGCAGGCCACAATGACCCGATTGAGCCGATAGCAACATGCACAATGTTCTACAGAAAGCCTCCAGAGGACGGGGGGGGGCGCTTCGGAATCGGCACTGGCTGAACGTCCCAGGTCAGCCGTGATGGGGTCAGATACTCGGTGACCCATCGCCCTCCTGCATCTCCTTTTTTTTCTCCTTGTCGTCCCTTCTGTCGTTCCAATCCTCTGCGTAGCAGGTTACACTTTGCCCTCCGCTGATGGAAAGCAAATAACAAGCAGCATAAAAGGCCTGCTCTCTGTCCACGGGCACATACACGAGCACACACGCACGCACAGCCTCGCACAAGATAACAAGGCCTCTGCAGGGGCGAGGGTGCGCGATGGCGGTGGTGGGTGGGTGATTCAGGGAGTTGAGGATCGAGGAGAGGTGGAGGGGATGGTGGGGGTGGGGGGGTGGGGGGCTATGGCACTACCCCACACAAAGGCAGCCCTGAAATAGCCCCCTCACACAATGAGACCTGCCACTCTGTCTATGAGATAATGTCTAATTGAAAACACTGCAGCCATTGTGCTCCTGTCACCGGCTCTATTGTCCAGATAGCCCTCTCCCCCCCACCACCTCTCTTTTTCCATTGACGCAGCGCGATTGTTCCTTGCCATTGTGGCAACCCTACCCTCTCTCCCTCTCTTTCTCTGTCTCTCTATCTCCCCTTCTCTCTGTATTGTTATAATTTCATTACTTATTTGTTTTTTGTTCCGCTTCTCCTTTCACTCCCCTGCAGACCTTTTGTTCACCATATTTAGGCACTTCATTGGGATCTGCTGCCAATGTGTGTCATTGTGTGCCTGCGTGTGTGTTTCTGTGTGTGTGTGTGTACGTGTGTGAGCAGGTGTCAGTTTCATGAGGAGATAAAAACAGGAAGCAAGATAAAATAGCTCTCTGAGATGAAATAAAGCCCTTGCAGGCATCACATAGAAGGGGAGAGATTGGCTTTATCCTTACACAGCTCCTCATTCTGGCAATATGAAGCATGGCCCTCGGGCTTCATGTAACTTCAAAGTACAAGCGTTTGTGAGGAAAACGGACGTTGTCCTGAGCGAATTACAGTCTGCGTGGAAACGGGCTTTTATTGACATTGTGGCGTCCTTCCAGCATCCAGAAACGATAGACGACCCATCACCTAACGACGGGGAAGAGGCAAGTGGGGGTCATGAATCACTACATGGGAGAAGTGTGCCAGAAGACCGATTAACTAATGCTGAAAAACGTCCTGCCTTTGAACTTAAAACTGACTTTTACATGGTTCCTCTCAATCTTAAGCCTTTTGTTGCTCATAGAGTTTTGTGAAGCCTCACGGTGTGATTGATTTTAAGTGCTAATAAGCCCAGAGTGTTTGAATCGTTGATAGAGACCCGTGCCAGTTCTGTGTTTACCTTTGTGGTCAGGGAAACAGGCAAATGTTGACAAGAATAATATTTTGACACTTTTAATAGTACTGAAATCCCAACTGCTATGAAAAGGCCCAGGATGCTTCATGAGGCCTGGTGCTGTGAAACAACTGTAACAGTAAAAATGTGTGTGGCTGGAGGCTAGCTGTCATTTACTTTGAGGTCCTGACTGATCTCTATGTGCTAACAGTCATGGTTAATTAATTAAGGGGCTGAGTTATTGAAGTTTTGACTTCAATTTTATTGACGACATTCACTTTAGAGGGAATCATTGTTCTCTAGTGACTGGTTAGGGAAAATCACCCCCCTCCCTCCTTTCCATGGAAATCTTTTAGACTAAAGATGAAAACAGTGGAATGACTTGGCCCTTCTATCAGCTCATTCCACTGCCGCAAGCAAGGAGCTGTGTACTTTGTTTTAACTTTATGTTCATTTCTACTTATTTATGTATCTCTATGCATTGCGTTGAGCTGCATCCACATGGAATGACATGGCAACCAGACAACAGACAGTTAGTGGTGATGCCAAACCAATAACGGAAGCTGACAACACAAAACTGGCAGGTCCTGAGATAAAGGTTTTGCAATTTTAACCCTAATGGTTGAAGCGACAACCACTGAGAGTCCAGGATTCTGGTGATTGACATGTACGCTCTGTTCCAGACATCTCGCAACTCGAATTCTGGCGCGTTCCAGAAAAAGCCAGGGAAGACAGGATTTGTACATCATAATACTTATTTTTTTTGCACTTACAAAACGCATGCATGGACAGAGCATCATCGCTGCTCTGTGCATGGCTTATTTAGTGAGTCAAAAATACACAACAGTAGCGGTACAGATTCAAAGTTTACAGTTTTACTTCTGTTTACGGTTGGTGCCACCATCTTGGATCGCTAACTTGGGATATGTTTGTCTGTTCCGACATTCTGAGTGGCAAATCTCAGTTTAAGGGGTGTTCCACAAAAGATTTCTACCTGGGAACTCTGGGAATTTCCGACTTCTTTCTCTTGACAATACTTTCTTTAAAGATGTAAACACATTTTTGGAGTAAACTTGAAAGAAAGGCAGAAGTGAAATGTAAAAGAGAGGTCAGGCGTCAAATATGACATATTTTAAATCTTTAAATGGTCATTTCTATATGTTGGCAATATACACCACATTTGTAAAAATCATAGTTTCCAAAGTTCTAAGGCTTTTTAAACATCTTTGACCAATAAATCATTTGGTTGACCTTGAAGACATCTGTGGGTGTAAGGCCAATTTAATGGACTGTTAACAGTCCATTCTACACCACTACAAAGTCTGATCAAAATTTATTTAAAACTTTTTTAGTTATCGTGTTACAATGCTTCCAAAACCATAACCCCCTTGGTGGAGGTAAAAAACAAAAACACCTGGAGTCACAGACAATCTGTTGGATGCTCTGTGCAATCGTCAGAGCTATTAACGCCATCAGTCTTTCTAACATTTAGAAGCTAAGTAGATTTTTCTGAAGAACAAACCCCAGCAGTTTGAAACAAAAGTGTGCTCCAAGATTGTCACTGGGGTGAATGAACATGCCTCCTTACTCTGAAACGATATTGCTCTTACATTGGTCCACATGTTTGGACGCACACAGCCATTCACCCCATTGGCGTCAGCATGTGGGACTGACAAACAACAGCAGTAGAGAATAGAGATGAATCCTCCTTCCTGTTCTGCAAATGGAACTTAAGTAACTTATTTAGCAGCACTTGTGCACTAACAAGTCAGGCTGCAAATGTCATACTGGTTGAAAGAATGGCTCCGAACAATGTCAATTATTCATTCCTATGAACTTTGCCGTCAGCTAATCACGTCAAAGGTATCCCCTTTGGCTGTGCGAGCTTTTTTCCCTGTGGGGAAAAAACTCAAAGACACTGGATTCTTCTGCCATTACAAAAGCAACAATACTGAGAAACATTTAACAGTGAAATTAAGATTATTTGTAGCCATGGCATCTCTTAACACGGAGTCTGTTTTTTCTCAGCTCACATTGTTTTAAATGATCTAGAAGTGGTAACCAGATGTAGGAATACTTTCTGCTCTTTGAACGATTTGATTGTTTTAACTGTCTCAACTGAACTACACAGGTTTGTTTAGTACACACTGTAACTGTATTTACAGAGCAGAGTGAATACAATGTAATTTTAGTGAGATTTTAAATGAGAATCAACATCAAGGCCAGTGTGTTTTAAAGGAAAGGGCTTTATTGACATGCCTTAATTTAATGATTTAACACATGTTCCACACTCGAGGATAAAATGGTGTTAATAAAAGTAAATAAAACAAAACAATGCATTCTGAATCCGTTAGCTGCAGATAGAAACAAATTCTTTTAAAGTGGCAACTATCTTACTGTAAATTAATAGCTGGGCTTTCTGTACTTATACGAATTAACTGACTGATGTCTTTATGATGATGATGATGATGATGATGATGAAGATTATGACTTTTTCTTCAGTTCAACCTTTTTACACCTAAAGTGCTAGCTGGCTAGTTAGCTTACAGCTGCAGCAAAAGAGCTACATTTAAGAAGAGACTAATTACAGGCTGTCCTAAAATTTTCAAAGGGTAGGCTTGAGTTTGACACATAATATGCAGAATATTAATAAAACATTCTTATCTACAGTATGTGTAAATACATGTCATTGACACACATGGCTAGGTTTCAAATATCTACCAACTTTGTGTTTAATCAGCCATGTTTACTGGTGTTTACTCCGTCTTCGAGGAACTAACTATTGATTATACTAATTATAAAACATATACTGCATGATTTGATAGCTGCATCCACAATTGTTAATCTCTATTGGATTGAGATCTGGTGAATGTGGATGCCATTTGAGTGTAGTGAACATATTTCCACGTTCACGTAACCAGGCTGAGATGATCTGAGCTTTGTGACATATGTTATCCAGCTACAAGCAGCCATCAGAAGATGGGCACGCTATGGTCATACAGGGATAGTCAGCAACAATACTCAGGTAGGTGTGGCATAAATCAGTTTGTATATGTGGTCTTCTGCAGCTGTAGCCCAACTGCTTCAAGGTTCGATGTGTTGTGTTTTCAGAGATGGATGTAACAAGTGGTTATCTTTGAGTTATTGTGGCTTTCCAGCTTAAAACAGTGTGGTCATTCTCCTCTGACATCTGGCATCAACAAGTTATTTTCACCCAGAAATCTCTTGGTTACTGAACCAAATCTGGTTTGGGTAGACTAAACAAGTCAGTCAGGTGATTCAGCCCGAAAAGACTGGGGAAAAAATGAAAACAGGTTTAGCATCACATATGCTTTAACCATTAGTCAGTACAAATGCTTTCAGTCATTCATGTAATTTATTATTAGTCAGCATTGTAAATTGTAGATTTCAGATTATCATCTTGCAGTGTAATTGGTTATATAGTCATGTGAAAAAGAAAGCTTTCAGAACTCTATGCAGTCCTGTGAAAAAACTTTCTTAGGAGGGTAAGTAGCAGCTGAGTTCCACCAATCATATGCACAAAACTGATCATCAGGAGGTGAGAGCACCTCTGTAAAAGCACAGGTTTTGATAGGTTGCTGGTCTGGAATATTCAGGTGTGTGTTAACACAATGCCACAATTCACAGGAGCGGACATCCCAACAAATTCAACCCAAAATCAATGTAGTGCAAGGCTTAGAAAAATTCAAATATAAGCACATCTGTCCGACAACTAAAGCCTGGTTTAAACAGGGTCAGCAACAGAATGATCATCCCAATTCAACAGCAAATCTACAACATAATGGCTGAAAGGAAAAGAATCAAAGTGTTGGAATGGTTCAGTCAAACTCGATACCTCAACTCGACTGAAATGCTGTGGTGGGGCCTTAAGAAAGCTGTCCACAAACTAATGCCCACAAACCTCATTGAACTGAAGCAATGTTGTAAAAGAAAGTGGGCCAAAATTCCTCCACAAGGATGTGAGAATCTAATAAAGTAATACACACAATAAGTACTTTGTTGCCTCAAGGATCTTTATATTGTAAAGACCTTAGAGTAATGGCGAGTAAACCCCACCAAGATGACCCCCTATGAGCAAGCACTTAGTGACAATGGGAAGGAAAACCCCCCTTTTAACAGGAAGAAACCTCCAGCAGAAGCAGGCTCAGGGAGGGCAGCCATGTGCCATGATATGGTGGGGGTGAAAGGAAGGAGACAGGATAAAGGACGTGCTGTGGAAGAGAGCCAGAGATTAATAATAACTCATTATTAAATGCAGAGTGGTATATAAACACATAGTGAGTAAAGAAGAAAAAGTGGATCATGGTGAGCCTATTACAATGTAACTAAAGGGAGGATTCAGGGTCACCTGATCCAGCTCTAACTACATGCTTTATGAAAAAAGGAAACTTTTAAGCCTAATCTTAACCTCCTAGGACCTGGCATCCACATATATGGAAATCACACTTTGGGTTGTCTAGACCAAAATACAAAATTTTGCTCTACAAGGGCCTGATATCCACTGATGAGGACATTATACTGCCACTGTTCTGTCGAAATTTAAAGTGAATGTCCTCATATGTGGATTTGTTTTTCTCAGAAACAAAAATCAGGTAAAAAAAAAAAAAAAATTATCTGGTTATTCTTTGTTTTTACATTCATCAGGTCCCAATCAGCCTAAATAGCAATGAGAAATTAAAAATGTATGCCATGAAAGAGTTCGGGTCTTAGGATGTTAAAAGTAGAAAGTGTGCTGTCGCCTGAATCCAAACTGGGAACTGGTTCGACAGAAGAGAGCCCTGAAGGTGAAAGGCTCTGGCTGGGATTCTACTTTTAGATATCTCAGGAGTTAGTGTGAACCATGGCTTGTGCATAGTTTCTCACAGCACTGCATAGAGTCCTGTGAGAAACCTTTGTCACGTGACTCTGTTGCTGTGCATATTTCAGTCTAATAAAGATCATTAAAAAGTTACTTTAAATATCTCCTGCACTGAACAACAGATAAATGAATAATATTTCATATCTAATCCTTGATTAACATCTTCTGGTGATCAGTGTCTGTGACATTGCTCAAGTTTTCCTTCCCCTCCTTTCTCCACTCTCCTCAAGCAGTGCCTCTGCTCACTGACCCCTTGCCACTTCTGGAGCAGCTTTGGCTGACTTGCACATCAGATTCAGTTACAGCCAAACAAGCTCACAATGAAATATGCCTCCACATTTCCCCGGTTTCACAAACACTGTTTGAAACAAAAAGCCCTTATCGGACCTGTGTATTATTCACGGTGTTAATTGGAGGGAAAATAAGTGTATTGTGCATCTCAACGGTGCTGTTAAAACAAGATAAGGGCCACGCAAGCAGGTCCGACGCAGTGGCTATTGAATGAATTGTTTAATAGTGAAAGTGTGAACAAGTTGGGAACTGTGTTTTTTTCCTTTTTCTTGTGAACTGCGGCCTGGTGGGGCTGATGTGACCAGTCTGGTAATCCCCAGGTAGGTGTCATTTATTTATTGTCACTAGCTGTAGCGTTATGTATTCAGGCAGCAAAGGTCAGCGTTAAACATGCGCACAATAACCACCCGTGAAAATGTGATAACTCAGTAGGCAGCGGTAAATGACTCCGAACATAAGAGTAAAATATGGCAGCTAAGGAGGCCCGTATGCAGGTTTCTTTCAATAGAAAAGTTTTGCTTCACTCTGAGCAGCTGTCGAGCTTTTTGCTGCCTCGGGCCACAGTGAATCTCACCCCCGTGTTCCTGACAAGTACAGCCCTCTAATAAAGTGGCAGCATTGCATGAATTAAAATGGCTCGGCCACAGCGCGCTTAGAAAGTCCTCTTTTATCTTAGTGGCTTTCAGAGAAGTTTCAGCAGCCTAACGGTTGTAGTTGCTTCGATTATTGAATCAAACAGATGAAAGAGAGATGACAGATTAAAAAGGAAAGATCATGAGGTCAAAACTTACGAAATCATTCTGTACTTACAAATATGTTTTGTGGTTCAAAACCACACACCATAACCCGGTTTGCAGCAAAGCGGCACTAAACTGAAGCAGTACAGTAAGAGGTGTTTCATTCACCCTGATTCACTTCAGTAAAGTCCATATTTGGTAACATTAGGGCACAGAAAAGAAGTATATGGTTGCATGTGTTTCTATAAATGGTTTTCTACATCACAAGTTAGAGCAGTGACAAGTCACTCCACCCTGTGCAAACTGAAGCAAACTAATTGTCCACTTTGAATAAAGCCAATAAACATGTCAGTAAAGCAGTTTGTTTGGTAGGGGCTTTACTGAATGCTGCCACGTCTCGGAGTGATATCATCTATCGCAGAGAAAAGCATCACAGAATGAATGAGTGCGTGAACAGGTACAAGGTTCACATACAGGTTTAAATCATCTGCCATCACAGTTTTCCCCCAAAACTGCTGACTAACTCAAAGTCTTTAGCTGGTAATTATTAAAGATATTGGGTAACCGGTCGGTATCTATGTGTATTTAGTTTTAGGAGTCTTCACTGAGCAGTAATGTCCATTGCAGGGTCTTACATCATTTGACATAAACATGTCCTAAAGACAGAATTTGACAGAGTTAGTTGGAATGTGTTGATCTGGATGAGTGAATGTCATAAAATTATTATTATTTCAACTGTTTTAAAAAAGGAAAAGGAAATGTCTGTGATGTATCCTGAGAAGCTGGAGCGTATCGCTGCTTTGTAGAGCTACTGCTGTGCAGGCATATAGACACACAGTCACCCTGCAATTTTCAGTCTTCACAGCCTCTGTGTGGCCCGAGTAACCTCCTACCAGGACCCAGGGCAAAGATTTGTTATCGTTAAAAACACTAGCTAGTTTTTTTAGGTAGAGGAGGAGGAATAATGAATGCATTATCTTAAATGGAGGCGGAGGTTGGTGGGAGACCCACTGAGTAATCAGCTAGTTCAGACAAATAATTGATAATAATTCATCAGCGTTTTAAAAGAAAAGGTAAAAAAATGAAATGCTTGCTCGAGCTGCACGAATGTAAATATTTGCTAGTTTCCTATTTTTTTCCTGATAGTTTATTTTTAAGTGAAATGAGCAAGAACAGATGTATCGTTGTTACTTAGTTGATCCTGTAAACAACACATGCATTAAAAAATTTAGCATTGCATTATGGGATTTAAAGAACTACATAGTTTACAGGCTACAGATACTAGTGACTCCAATTACTATTTTTACTGTTTGCTATTTCTGAGACATGTTGTGAAACATCAGAAGTCAGATATGATTGCTGTCAGAGCCAAAACGGAACCTTCAAGTTTCAAGAATCTTTCTAAAAAGACTTTTCAGTGTCATAAACAGGTGAATGACAAAATAAAACTGCAATGCAGTTCACTCGTGATGTCAAGTGATGATCATCAGCAAGTTCTTGGACATGAGTTCAAAATGCTGTAGACTCTTAGCAGTGCTTTTGACATATTGAGGTGGCTGTAGCTCAAGAGGTAGAGCAGGTTTCTCTCGATGATGATTGGAAGGTTGGTGGTTCGATCCCTGGCTCCCCAGTATGCATCCAAATATCCTGAAGTAAAATACTAACCCCAAGTTGACTCTGATGCATTCAATGGAGCATGGAGTATCTGTTAGTTAGAAAGCATTTAAAAGCAAAGAAAATATTTCTTGTTGCATAAAGTGCTTTGAGTGATCCAGGAGAGTAGAAAAGTGCCATTTAAGAATCAGGCCACTTATCATATTTTATACTGAACAGTAGCTAACATCAGCCACTGTGAACTGCAGTTGATTATGAGGACCCAAGTGTACCCCAAGAATTAAATGTGTATTTTAAAAGTTATCACTATTTAGGCTTCAGACTGCATGTGTTTTGCTGGAGATTTTTTTTTTTTTTACCCAGACTAAACACAAAATCACTTTCAAGTTAGATCATTTAACTTAAAAAAAAAAAGAAGAAAATTCTACATCAATTCTACATTACTAACTTTTGGTAAATATGAAAGGTCAAAGTTGAGCTAATCTGTGTCCACAGTCAGAGATTTCAGATTTCCTTGTCTGTGATACGAATCTAATAAACCCAGAAACACATCAGGTTTGATGTTTGTAAACTGTCAACACAACTGTCGCTACTTCTGTCCATACCATGACATTTATGCTTTATCCTGTTATGGTTGTTAGTGGAGGGCAGACAATACAAACTAGCTCAACTGGATTTTTTGTCTTTGCCAGAATCCAGAACATGTTGTTTAGCATAATTTACCAACATCTTGTTGTTGTCTTGTCCATTGTGTCATGTCAAACTGCATTCCTATTGATTGATTAATAGCCATAAGCCATACAGTCAGAAAGCAACTCCAAAGGACTGTATGCAAATCAGCATATGATTCACAAGCTTGTCGAACCACTTTTAGCAGCAATAGCAACTTGAAGTAAACTTTTTGTGTACGACTTTAACAGTCTCTCTCACATAGAGGAGTTTTAATTAACCCCTCTTTTAATTCAGTTTAAGTTCACTGAGGTTTGTAGGTCCGGCTCTTGTAAGATCCCACCACATCATTTCAACCTGGTTGAGGTCCAGGCTTTGTCTGGAACATTGCAACACCTTGATTTATTTTTCAGCCATTCTTTTGCAAATTTGCTGGTGTGCTTGCAATCATTGTCTTGTTGCATGACTCAATTTCAACCAAGCTTTAGCTGCTAGGTAGAGCTTCACATCTGAGTCTAGAATACTGTGGTATACAGAGGAGTTCAGGGTTGACTTATTAATTGCAAGGTACCCATGTTTGTTTTTATCAAAAGGGGTGCTGTGAAAACAAGCTCCACAATGGCCTCGTCTGTTCAAAGGAAACAGTTGGAGAAATCTTGTGATTTTTTTAGATACAACTTCATAAAACTAAACCATGTTTAATCATCTTCTTTTTATAGAGAGAATCCTTTCTCCTCCATGAGGTATGGCCAGATGGGCAACCCTTAAAACAAGCCATACTTGTTAAGTGTTATTCTAATTGTGGCGTCATGAACTTTAATATTTAACATGTGAACTGAGGCCTGTAAAATCTTACATGTAGTTCTTGGTATTTTTGCAGTTTCTCTGAGTGTTACACTCTCTGGCCTTACGGTGAATTGCTGAGACAAACAATCCTGGTAAGACTGCGACATTGTGAATGCTCCAGACCAGCAAAGTGCTAAAACTTCTGCTTTTAGAGAGATGATGAGACTTGATGATCATAAGCTAATCAAGTGCATTTGATTTGCAGCACCTCACTGCTACTTACCCTCTTAATTCCTATGGAAGGTGTAAGGTGTATGGACGTTTTACAGGATGCTCTGCGGCCCACTCTTACTGTGCGATGTATGGCATGACTAAATATATTGCCATGATTGTTTCAGATGGGTACTCTTTAGTCTGGGACAACAGTCCATAATCGCAGTGTATTCCTGGATTTAGGCTACCAGCCAATAAAGCACGGGGTTCAAAACAATCCCAGCAAAGGTTGGGAATCAGTTACTGTCATCAAGACATGTGACGGTTAAAAACTCAACCAACTGGTGAAACTGAAAATGCTCATATACCTCAAGGCAAAAAAGCAGCACATCACACCTTTAAAGCTAACCAAGAATTTGGAGCAAGAACAAACACCCTAACTTTGTAAATATGCAGTCAAACAACATGTGACAATATTTAGAAAAAAAAGCCATTGTCAACTCAGACTTGCAGTCTCGCTTCGACTGTGGCCCAAGTACATTATGAATATCCTGCCAGTCAGCAAGGCAGGAAACAGACAGCCAGTGGCTCACTCTACCAGGGCTACAGGGGTCAAAAGCCTGTCAGGTGGTGCGGCGGTGGAGGTGGTGGGGGTCAGGCAGGTGAGCCAGTGAGGAAAACAAAGAACCACTACTAAACCCCCACCCCCTTTTCCTTCCCCTATCCCGTCTGCCTTCTCTTCCTCTCAGAACAATCACCACCAACAGGACCAGGAAGTGATGTAGAGAGGAGGTTGATCTAACCGGGGCAGTTCCTTTCAGCTAGGTCAGACAGGGGAAGAGAAGATAGGAAAGACAGGCGTGGAAATGGGAAAAGATAGAAAACACACACAGCAAGTGGTGGCAGAGTTTCCTGTTTGGGTGTGTGTGTGTGTGAGTGTGAGACTTTCCTATTTATAGAGTATTCCAGTCCTGTAGTGTTGTTCACTGATGACTAACAGTGCCCAGTATTGTTTTAAGCCCTGTGTCATTTCTTTTTTAAATATTCCTGCACTGTCGTGTTCGTTCCTTCATATCTGATCCTCATAGATGTTATGATTATGAAAATAATGTCAGATGCCCAAGTGACCATGACTGTGACAAAGGTCATGACAGCACTTTGAAGCTCCCATTCTGTTCCGTGTTAGCAGCTGCCTCCATTATTGTTATTTTGACTTCAGGGCCTCTGTGGCTCGCCAGCATCTGCAGCGTCTCCCTTCGTTCAGTCTTCCTTGAGAATGTGAGCAGGCATGTGGCATTGAGAGTCAGTCGGGCCATTCCTGCGCTCATAGCACAGACACAAAGCATGTGGCACTTGACAGGGATGCCAGATGAGGGACACACGCCACCACGAGCCGCAGCAGCCCCCTTGCCTTTTAAGACACACACTGAGGGGTTCCTGCCCTGAAATGCGACACCTCGGCCTGCGCCACCGAGGCTCCTTGCGTCTTGTCTTTCCCCCCACTTGCGGACTCTTGTCTGTCCTCGGGTCCTCATTTCCGTCACACTTTCTCTTCCAGGGAGGGTAGCGCGGGGGGCAAGACTGTGTCGTATGTTATTAATACTATTGTTAACTGCACACTCAAGGCTGGCCTTCCTGACTCAGCTCATCATGTTACAGGTATATTGTGCACAGCAGAGAAATGGCCAATCCTGCTTTATATAATGCCATCTATATATATCACGGGGAATGCCTTGGCCAATTATGGTTCGAAGCCGGCTGATTGTCATGATAGATCTGTCAGCAGACTTAAAGGCTTTCTTCTTGGACTAAAAACAGATGATGTCTTTTGACTAAGGTGATATTCTCCCTGTGAGCATCATTAAAAATGAGTAGACATAAGACAAATGCAAGAGATATTTACATTACAGACAGAAGAGATCAGGATCTCCAGTGATCGAACAGAACTGTTATTACTACTTTACTGATCAGTTCTGACAGTATAATTTAACTTTGACAATTGTGCTGCGTGCTGGAACATTAGATGTGTTGGAGCGCCCTCTAGAGGCAAGTCTTAATCACTTGGCTGGTTAAACAAAGATCACACTGACTGACTGCATCTTTTTGTAGTACAAACCTCAAATTAAACCAAAGTACAGCCTGGCCCTGTTTCAGTCTTGGCTGAGCCTTCTTTAGCAAGATGCATAGACATCTGGGACATATAGTCAGAGTGGGTCTTTCTTCATATTCTGTTGATAGCTTTATTCATTTTGGAAAGTTTTAAGATATGTTAAAAGACAGGAATTTACTGTAAGTACCTTTGAGCTGTGCAATGTTTTTGAGAACCCTGCAGCTACAGTAATGTTTTTATGTTTAAGGTAATAATAATAAAACACACACAAAAGTATGGAGAGATTTAGAAATTGTTCTGATTGCTACATAAGAATTTAGTTTTACTTGAACATTAATCACTGATAGATGTATATTTTTTAAATTACTAATTTAAGTAAAGCTTAAACTTTTTTTGTTTAGAAAAACTCTGTTATCATCATGCATATGTGTTATCAATTATCTGTTATGCATCTTCTCTTAATATGTATTAAATCTACATCCGCACAGCAGTGCTGAACAGATGGTGCTGTTCAACGCTAGCAGAGTGGGTTGGTTTTCCCATAGCGCCACCCAGTGGCGGTCCTAGCCTATTTGGCCCTGGGCGAACACTCCCTCTTTTTTCTAAACTGAGCACCTGAGCTTTTCTTGTCCATCTTCCATTGGTTTTAATTTTGTACTCCGGTATGAACACCCATCCCCCAACCCGAGGATCATCACAACATAACCTAATAGACCTACACCGTAGTTCACAGATTCGCTTTGTCTATGGTGTATTTCTGGGATTTTGAACAACCCAGGATTTAAATAATGAATACATAATGGGCTTGGATTTACAGCATTATAAATGAAATGTGCTCTATTTGGAAGCAGCCGGCCCCCTCCCCTTTCGACGGGTTGTGTGTGAGACTTTAAACTGTAAATTATAAATTTTAAATTGTTATTGATCCCTTTAGCCCTAGTCCTAAAGTGTATATTTATTTTCTTACTCTACTTATATTTATTGTTTGTTTACTTGCACCGCTGTAACTGGAGCCTCGCCGTCTCGTCTCTCTATATACTGTATATAGCGGAGATGACAATAAAGTTTACTTTGACTTCAGCAGCAAGCAGGCGCACCGAGGGCTCTCGCGCTCACTTTTCGCGTATAGAATTCCGAAAAAACATCGGTGCAATTTATAAGTCGGTATCATTATGCCTGGTGTTTTCGTGTTTGTTTGTTTTTTGTTTGCTTGTTTGTTTTATTTTGCGAGTTGGTTATTAGATGCTGCTCCAGCCAGCCAGAGAATCCCCCGCCGCCACGCCCTCTCCTCCCTGTGCCGCAAGCAGCAGGCTCACCTCGCAAACGGAGGGCGCCCTTACTCCCCGCAAATGGCCGCAAGAACACCGATCGGTCCCTATGACATCCCCAAAATGCGCTGGCATGATGTCGGGGCAGCATGAGTACGAGCAACTTTTTTTTTTTTGCCGATGCCCGTTATGCCGCCGCCCTGGGGAACCGCCCATGTCGCCCATATCAAAAACCGCTACTGGCGCCACCTGATGGGTAAACTGCAACGGTGGTGAAATTTACACCAAGGGCGTAGATTTGGTTTTGGCATTGGTGGGGACAGATGATTCAACCACTGACTGAACCCTGCCCTGTTTCTTTGTTTTTACTTTTTGTCTTTGCTTCTTGATAAAAAAAAAATAAAAAAATAAAAATAAAAAAAAAGGAGAAATATACTTGCCTACATATGGTATTCTACATGCTTTAAACCATTTAAAATTACAATTCATAGTTTTATATGTGAATTATATAATGTTAAATTTTTATTAAACAAATGACTAAGTATTTTAGACTTTAGTTTACTTCAGCCATATTCCATATAAATCAGGTATCATACAAAAATAAAAATAGCTTCAAATACAGTCATGACAATAAAGAATATGACTTTAAGGACTTAACAACATTACTTCAGTTATAGTACAACATCTCTTACACATTAGCACTAAGGGAACACTGAATGACCTGGTGGTTTTTGTCCATAAAACTACTCATCTAAGATTACCACAAAGTAAAAGATCTCTCAGCAAAACTATGCAACATTTTATGCACACTGTTGCCCCTATCAACTAAGTGAGCTGGGATTTTTTATTCTAAACATGAACTACTGTTACAGCAACAGACATGGACTACTGGTGCCCCACACAACAACTCAATGTCCACTATGTGAAGGAGCCAAACACATGCCTTCTCCTCTCGTTAACTGAGATAAACTGCTGGCATATTAGTTTTATATCTATACTGTCCAGTCTCCCCTGGTGGACATGGTACAGCCTCTGTAAACTAATATCCTGGCTTGCTCGAGGCTGCCGTTTTCTCTGACAGTTTCAATCAAAATTAGAAATGCTACTCTGAGACTGAGATAACTAATAGTGCTGCCTGTTGTGCAGTTAGTTTCCAAAACGTTATTCATGGTTACATACAATTTTAGACTGATGTGGGCCAAAGCCTAGCATAGCCTGTAACGTTATTATGACGGACACATTGTATGAGTGAACTTGACTTTAAGTAAGTAAGTTTAAGAAAACTTACAGGTTTCTTTGAAAAATACTTTCGTATATCCAGGTTCTTCCTTTTTGCTGCCATCCTCCTCTCTAGTGATGTGTCGGTCGCGAACGAAACGGCTCTTAGAGCCGGATCTTTGACGTGAACGACGCGAGCCGGCTCCTTATCGCGAGCCGGCTCCTTATCGCGAGCCGTGGGGTTGTTTTGTTTTTGTTTTTTCTTTCTCTCACCCTCTCTCTCGCACTTTTTTTCCGCTTCACTCCGCACGCGAGCCTTGCGCTTTGAGCTGGGCAGAGGGGGGAGGGGCGGTAGTTACACTCGCAGTAGCACAGGAACAGAGCGGGAGGGAGAGAGACAGAAAGAGAGCCAGGGACAACAACGTCACATTAGAAAGGTATAGTAATCATCCACAGCTATTTTCAGTTGCAGATGATAAAGGATTCAGAAAGTTTATTCATGCAGGCCCATATGACAGAGAATGTGCATCTTCTTTTTGTTTTCATATTTTAATTTATATTTAATTGTGTTGTGGTTTGTAGTGTTTTGTGTTGTTTCATTTTAAATTTGTTTAAAAGGAAAAAGCTGAAAATTTAAATAGTTAAAAGTTGAACTATGACTAGTTGGTTTATGTATTATATGATTTATTTATTACATTTTATGTGGAGTGAATAAATAAAAGTATATTTACGGTGGCCCCTAGAGACAAAGCACGTACAAACTTCAAAACACGTACAAACTCAGAAGCACGTACAAAACACAACAGAAGTGCTCCAGGATGCTAGGCCCAGTGTTGAGCTTTTGTTACCTAGTGGCTACACAAGCCAGCAAGTACCAACGACCGGATTTGGTGTGTGGTAGTAACAGGTAAATGAACCTTTTTTTTTTTAATTATTTGAATATATATGAGTGCTTGTGTATAAATACACAGACAATACACATATGCTTTCAATTGTGTAATTTAAGTGATCTCGGTAGCTCTGTTTTGAAGTTCAGTTAACGCTAGAACTGTGTTTTGGAGTTTGTACATGCTTTTTGGAGTTTGTATGTGTTTTGTCTCTAGGGGCCACTGTATATATTTATATATAAATATATATAAATAAAACCACTTTTTTTACATTAGTAATTCCTTTTGTGCATAATTTTATATTATTGTTAATAATAAATTAATTAAAGCAACAAAACAACCTGAAGAGCCGGTTCGGAGCCGAAAGAGCCGGCTCTTTTTAGTGAGTCGAGCCGAAAGAGCCGGTTCTCTAAAAAGAGCCGGAAATCCCATCACTACTCCTCTCCTCCTCGCAGGTCCTCCCAGCGCAGGCTTGCCGCTGCTAAAACTAAACAGAGCTCCCTGAAAGGCACAGCCAATCACATTGGCCATATTTGTCACATGAGGTAGGACTCCAGTAGAGAACGTAATTTAACTCTTTCTGCACCGCTGGGTGAATGAGACGTTGACAGATCTTTTTTTTTTCTTACAATCGGGTTTGTTTTTCTTTATGTGAAGAAATCAAATTATTGGTGGGGACAATTCAATAATCGCTGGATATTGGTGGGGACATGTCCCTTCCGTCCATGCCAAATCTACGCCCTTGATTTACACACACTTGTTATTTGAGTAGAAGTGCAGATAAGAATTACTCTGGCAAGTACTGATTTGACTTCTTTACTCCGGCAAAAGTGTAAAACTACAGGCTCTGAAATGTACTCAAAGAATACAAGTAACAGTAGGTCTTGAATGAAGGTGCGCTAGCTTTAAACTTCCACTTCATCAAATGTCACTGAGCGCTCCTTTAAAAAGATAACCGCTCTTCTTCGTCCTGTCATGTTTTTCTTACATCTTTCTCCATCTCTGTGTGAAATTATCTCACAATCACCAAACTCATCTTTTCTCTGGTAAGCAGCTGCAGGAAAACTGTATGACAGCCTTTACTGCTACTGGCTGATCTGTTGGAAACATTGCACGTGAAACTGCATGCCCCAAATCTTACTCCCTTTATGCTCGTCCTTTTCTAGGCAGATGCTGGAATACCGTGACCACAAATTAGGGACGCTTATGGAAGTAAAATGTTGTCAGAAAAATAACTACTCATGTAAAGTACAGATACCTGAATAACTGTACTTTGTAATGTCCCACCCCTGGTTAATCCACTCATGACTGCCCAATAAATACTATACAGCATGTAAACACTATTACTCAATACAGCTTTCACCTTGCTGTCAGTTTGACATGTCAACTGCCAATGTAATACTACTGAAGGTAGTACTACATGTTAATAATGGCAATAATAGTTAAAAGAATTGTTATAATAATAATAATTATTATTATTATTGAAGAAAAGGTGGTAAAGCTGCTACACCTGAGGCAATGAAGATGGACAAGATCAACCATTCGAAGTAAAAGGCAGTGCACAAGAGATGTAAAGAAGACAGCGCAGGCAGGGCAGAGTATGCATCAAAGATATGAGGGCAAGGGTGAGATGAC
Source organism: Oreochromis aureus (assembly GCF_013358895.1). Taxonomy (NCBI): domain Eukaryota; kingdom Metazoa; phylum Chordata; class Actinopteri; order Cichliformes; family Cichlidae; genus Oreochromis; species Oreochromis aureus. The sequence continues at coordinate 7,088,100 of NC_052946.1, read as the reverse complement.
GTGCAGATCAGGAATAGTTGATATACTGGGAAAAAGATCCTTAAGATGGAACCTCTACTTAGGAGGAAAAGAGGAAGACCACCGAGAAGATTCATGGTTTTGCTAAAAGAGGGCATGCAGAGGGTTCGTGTGACAGAGGAAATTGCTAAGGATAGGGTGAGATCGAGGGAGATGATCAGCTGTGTTGACCTCTAAAGGGAGCAGCCAAGAGAAGAAGATGTGCTCTCCTGCAAGTACCCTCAAGCGGGTAGACCGTGATTTCCAAATTGCTTTTTCATATGACGCCTGTGTTTACGACTCCGAAGAGAGCTGGTATCTGGGACATGTAATAAAATTAATTAATTTCCCAAATATTCAGCATGCGCGTTATTGTAAACTCAAAGTCCAGATTATGCGTTTAAAACTAAACGTCGTCAGGGTAGTTGAATGTTTCGTCTATAATCATAAATTAATCACTCTCTCTAAATATTGTAAGACTACTCATGCATATTCCTGCTATCTATACAATACAAAACATGATGATTTATCACATTAAAAAAAATATTATTTTTAGATTGTCAAATAACCACAGATGAGTGATGTTAAGGGGGTAAAGTTTGTAGTCTTAAACGCGTATTCATTCTACTACAGTCATAAACCGGCGATGCCTAAACGTAAAAGAGTGGAAAATAGGACAGGCTCCAGGGAGGAAAAACACACACACACACACATACACGCAGGGGGAGGGTCTACAGTCCATCCACAGCAGTGTGCGCGGAAGCACCTTCTGTGGGGACCATCCAGAAACTGCGATACATCTTTTTTGGTACTGTTCTTTTACACAGAGGTTTTGGAAGGAATTGAGCAGGTTGGTTAATGTCCATATTTTAAAGGAGTTCCCTTTACAATAGGAAAATGTTTTATTTTGTTACTTTAAGTTCCCCAAGAAAAATGATAAATGTTTTTTCATAATAAATCTGTTAATACTCTTAGCTAAATTTTTTATCCATAAATGTAAGTTTACTCATAAAACACCATACTTCTGTTATTCTCTTAAGGATGTGGAATTGTACATTAAGTCAGTCAGACGCAGGCGCACAAAAAGGCGCTCAAAACAATACATGTATGTGAACTTGTGCGTTTATTTACGTTTTTGTTTTTTTACCCCTGGTTATTTGTATTCATGTTCTACTCTCTTGTATACCTCATCTGTTTGTATGTTGTATACTCACTGATTGATCAATAAAGTTCTTGTTAAAAAAAAATAAAAAAGTAGTGGGTGCAGACTTTGTCCACCAAAAACGGTTCTGAAGGAAGGAGGCTCTTGACTTTCAAGCCATTTTCGTCTTCTTTCGCTTACCTACAATGGAGATACCAGTGTACACGCTGGATTCCTTCACCAATTTGCCATTCAAGGGAAACCCTGCGGCAGTTTGTCCACTTCTGCATGTGAGTAAAACTATTTAGGCCACAGCTTTTGTCTAGTCTGGCGCTATGGCGGCTTGCATCGGTGCTTCGCACAAGTGCAGACCAGAAGCAGAAATTCGTTCTGCAAAACAAGCTCGACAAGATGTGTTTTTAAAGGTATTTTAATTCAAACAATCTTTTGTAAATCAAACCATGAAAAGTAAAGTGTTTTTTGTTTCGCTTTCCCCTGAAACATTCTTATCACACAAGAACTGAATAAGATACATACAATAAGACACATCAGCCTACTGTTTCTAATTAACTTATTTAGTTGTTTATTCTTTTTCAGTGAGCAAAGTTCGTCTGTTTGCCTGCCAGAAGCTTACAATCATTTACTTTATGAATAAAGCCGGTCAAAGCAGCTCAGGACACTATCAGTGCATGTTTACACTCATCACAAATATTTATATTTGCTCGTCAAATCACGTTTCTAACAGGAGCTGAGTGATGACTTGTATTACAAGATAGCAGCAGAGACGAACCTCTCAGACACTGCTTTCATCACCAGGATTAATCCCTCTGATAGCTTTACTACAGGTATGTCTGTTTTAATACAGATCACATTTGGGTTGCCAATTCCAAAGCCTCTTAGATTATAATGCTGTAATGGAAAGCTCTCTTTCAAAAGTATACAGTATGGTGTATGATTCACATACTGCTTAAACTTAAAAGTAGTCCCTATAGGTGCAGGATAGAAATTTTTCAATATAGATTAACAAGTTTGTATGACTTTATAGTTATAAGAACGATAATAAAGCTCATGTATATTGTAGTTGCAGAAAATAAAACAGACTGAAATAAAACAACAAAAACCCGAAAACCTGAATAACATGACAAGTGAAATAAATAAGTCAAGGAAATTGTATGATAGGAAAAAACGGAGTCACTATTTTTAAAAAAAGCTGTGAGTAGTGGTGAAGAATTTGCACAGCTGTGAGGCTGTAAGAGAAAATGCCACGTCATTTTGTAATGATGTGAGCTGCAGGAACAGTTAGGAGTGTCTGAGTCAAACCAGCGGCTCTGTTAACAAAGTGAGGTGTGAGTGAAGTCATGTAAGGCTGTTCAAACAATAAAGCAAAGTTTAAAATCAATTCTATATTGAATAAGTCTAATGTAGCGGGAGTAATGTGGTCTTGGCTCTACTCGTCTCTGGCAGCTAAAGTTTGAACAAGGCAGATAAGGGCAGGGACTTTTGGCTGAGACTTCTATAGAGGGAATTAAAATAGTCCAAATATGATGAGGAAAAAAGCCTGTATCAGTCTGCCTGAGATTACCAAAAAAAAAGCGAAAAAAGTCAAGACAGAAATATCTGCTAGTGACCATAGGAAGATGTGACACTGTCACACGATTAAAACTTGTAAGTTTTGCCACAGACAACAGACATTTCAGGATCAGAATACAGTTAATTAGAGAAAAATATCTTTAAATCACCACAAAGTCTATTTCATGGCACTTTGTAGCTATTGAGAAATGTCAGTTACAAATTTTGGATTGCGTAAGAGAATCACGAAAGGTTAGCCTTCAGCAAAATTAAACTAGTGCCATCAGGCAGAATTAAGGACACACAACCATTAGCAGGAGCTCATTATTTTTCAAGTTAAGTTTATCTGTTCAATAGCTTATGTTTAGAGAGATCCTGTGCAGTTAAACACACACAGAGCTGCGTTATACTCATTGTGTGCACAAACTGTCCTCAGCAGTCTGTCAGGTCAAAATGTTACATTGTATGGAGTCTAAAGAACTGTGCAACAAGCTGTCACAGTGAAAAATGCAGTGTGCAGCCGGTCCAAGAGGAATGCAGGTATCATTAACACAGAGACAAAGAGGAAGCAGGAACAGATACAATAAGTTTAACTTCAGACTTAAAAATGCAACTTTTGAAGAATACTCTAAATTATATTTGCTGAGAAAGGAGAAAAAAACTGGTTGAGCCTGTATTAGAGGGAATTACAATAGTCCACATGTAATAAGATCAGAGCATGTATGACTTTTTAAAGTGCGCCTGATATTTAAATTAAATAAGTAAAAAGTGAACCCAAACCATGAGTCCAACACCACAAGCATGCTCAAAAGCATGCTGTATGTTTGCTTTTAGTTTACTTTGTGAAAACTCTATAAACAAGAAATACTCAGAGCACAAACCTTGGCTTAGACTGCTCACTCTCTGGGCAGTATTTACTTTTAAGGGAACAGCATTGTATTTTGTACCTATCCCTTTAATAATTGGTATTGATTTGTAAATAACTGGACATTAATAACCCATTACTAAGCTTATTATATTATATTATACTATTGACATTGATGAAGAGGTCAGAGATCCAAAGAAATATGGTATTTATAAACCCCATGTATCTTTCCCTATATGCCTACATGTTGACAGTAAGAAACACATTTAAGTAGCTCTATATAGCATTATTATAACGTTGACCTTTAGATGTCTTGACCTTGAAGGGGAGGTCATAGGTCAAATGTGACATATTTGAAATCTGTACAGTACTTTCTATATGTTGACAACACCCCACACTTTTAAGAATGATGGTTTCTAAATTATAAGGCTTTTTGTCAATCTTTAACCAATAAATGATTAAGTTGACCTTGAAGACCTTTGTGGATGTAAGCCAATCACTAACATTATTATCTACACTGCTTAACTCTGTGTATTTGAAACTAATACCAAAACAAAACTGAAAAAAGTCTTAAATGTGTGATTAACAGGATCAAGATTCCGCCTTCGATGGTTTACACCAACCACTGAAGTAGATCTGTGCGGTCATGCCACTCTGGCCTCTGCAGCAGTGCTATTCCAACACATCAGTAAGATGCAACATTTACACATAAAAAGGTTTTTGAAAAAAAAAAGTGACATCATGGTGCAGTAGAAAAGGCCGCTGGAGCTATTTTTAAAGATGCCTGTAATGCACAATGCAGCTGACTGCAAGAAGGAGCAAAGAGGTGCTAGCATGTAACCGTGTAATGGATGTTTTCCTTCAGAAAATGTAAATCCCACCCTGGTGTTTGAGACCAAGAGTGGAGATCTGCACGTCACCAAGAAGGAGGAAGGGTACATCATGGACTTTCCTCTGAATCCCCCCACCCGAGTGGTAAAATAAACTTTTCCTGTTTAGTTACATGAACAATTTAATCAAATCCTGTAATGTAAAATAAACTAGTTCTTGTGTTTTATTAACAGTGTATGTAAAATGGCTTTCTTTCTGAACTCTTTTTATTTCAGGAACCCAACGACTTCAAAGACACCATCAAGGTCAGAAATCACATTTTTGTGAACAGTTTGTGAAAGTGGAACTACATTCCTGTGTGTGTATTCAGCTAAGTCTCTGCCTTTACATGTGTGACACAGGCGGCAGTCGGAAACCTCCCGGTTCAGGAAGTTTTATTTTGCTACAACACCAAGAAGCTGCTGATTCGACTGGCTGACAGCTGTGACATGTTGGTTAAAAAAAACTTTGCTTGTTGCCAAATTCAAATGAATCTCAATAGTGGTCCTACTGTTCATGGGATCTTAAACATTTGTTCAGCAACAACAATCAGTTATATTTCTCAGGTGCCCAGCTAGTGGGGCTTATTCATATGTTTAAAGCCCAAACAAATAATCAAGCAACTGCCCTTCTACACCCACTCATCACATTTTAGTAAATGTATATATGCTTTTTGTGTATTATCTCCAGCTCCGCGCTTACCAATCTGAAAGTTGACACTGTGGCTCTTGAGAATACTGAGAGAAGTGGAAGATTCTGCGCCGTCATCGTCACTATGAAAGGTAATCGGAGCTGTGCGTTTCGTAGAGTTGTAGACTTGCTGGATCGGACCACATGTAGTAATTCCATTACAATGAAGACGTAAACAGTAAAGAATAAACCAAAGGAAACAAAACATGAAGTGTTTAAGTGAGGTGTTGTCCCACCATGTACCATCAGAAAAGCTTCGATGCACCTCTGTTAGAGGGATGAACAGCAATCTGCCAAAAACATTCCCTCATTTGGTGTTTTAATGATGATGGTGATGAAGAGCACAGTCTGTGATTTCACTCATCATATAGGCCTTCACTTGGGTTGAGCTCTGGGGAAATGTTTGATCACAGGACAAATGGTGCGCTGATTTCTCCTTTGCCATCACCATCCTGTGGACTCGTTTGTTGCCCATTTTAATTTGTGTAACAACACTGACTGAATGTTTCTGCCAACAAACATTAAATATCAAACACTGCTAACATGTGGAAACAGGATCACCAGACTGCCAGCCAGGATATGACTTCTATTCGAGAGACTTTTCTCCATGGGTTGGAGTCCCTGAGGATCCTGTCACTGGTAAGATGATTCCTCTTTACTAGTATGTAATCTATAGACATTATTCCTCAAATAACATAATTCTGACCATGTTTGTGTGTCTAAAAACATTTACATATAAGCAGCTGGACTAAAGTGATTAAAGAGGATGCATTTACAGGTGTCTTATTAATGAGAGAAAGTGTTAAGCTATTCCTGCTGTGCATTCTTTGCTCTGGCAGGATCTAACCACACAGTCCTAGGTAGCTACTGGTCTGAAAAACTAGGAAAGAAGAAAATGCTGGGTACGTATTTTAACCTTCTCCGCCTTTTACTAATGTGTCATTTATCTGATAACAGATGTTGTGTTCCACTTTTATCCATTATTAATCTGCTTATTGTGTCTGTGCAGCTTACCAGTGCTCCAGTCGTGGTGGCGAGCTGGAACTTGAACTGAGAGATGATGGAAGAATCAACATAGCTGGACAGGCCATCACTATTCTGCAGGGAACAATCAAACTGTAGGCTGAGACATCCAAGAAGACAGTGTCTGATGTTCTATCACAACCGTTGTGTCCCTGCAGATAGACACTTTGTGGCTCTTGATTAAAAATGAGATGGCTCAAATAAAAAGAAAAAACACACTCAAGTCCTGACTGTTCTATTCTGAAATGATTCAGCTAACAAACATACTGTAGGCTTTTTTACAATTTCTATCATTTATTCATAACATTACAGCAAAAAAAGTTACAACCAAAAGATTTTAAAATGGTAAAAACAGAAACACAAGAACACAGCAGGTAAAATCCAAAGAGTCACGGTTAGCCTTGTGGTCGGGAGAATTTTTTGCTTTTTGCTTAATAATGAATGGGGTTCAATAAAATTAAGTACAGCTGATATGGACTAAACTGGTATAAATGATACTGTGCACATTCGTTTTGATCCTAAATAACGTGTACATATTCCTGAAATTAAAAGTCATCATGATGACATTGTCTAAGGAGCGTGGAAAGAAAAGCGTCTGGACTTCTTTAAGTTGCTTGACGACGTTTCACCTTTTCACCTCTCATCCGAGAAGCTTCTTCAGTTCTAGGATCAAATGGTGGCAAGTCCCAGATTTGACCATTTCCCACCATTTGACCCTAGAACTGAAGAAGCTTCTTTGATGAGAGGTGAAACGTCTTCAAGCAACTTAAAGAAGTCCAGACGCTTTTCTTTCCAAGCTCCTTAGACTACGATGACGTGGATGACTGAGAACCTTCACAGACATCATGATGACATGTTTTTTTGTATAATCCTTTCCTGCACAGATGTAGTTCTGCCGATCTGACTCATACAGGTTTTTACTGACAAAACAATGGAATAAACAATGGAATAATCTATATTAGTGAGGCCCACTAATATAGTCAAGTTCTTTTAAAGTTGACACTTCTGGTTACATACTATAGCTCTATCATAGGAAACAGGAAATGACACTACACCTAGAGCTGGAGAATGTTAACTTTTCTCACATACAGACGATGATGGATGTTGCCATATAGCCTTTTAGTTTGTTTTTATGCTGAAGACTGGGCGCGTTTCACACTGCCAGCAAACTTCCACAGGTATGTTCTCGCGAGATTTCGGGTTATAAACGTTGATTTGTTCTAGTGTTTTTATTGATACCTCCCACCCGCAGGGGCGCTCTTCACATCACGAGACCTCCGTGCTGGTACTGGCAGAGCACGCGAAAGGAAACCCGCCATTGAAGACGTCTCACAACGTGAGAGTTTCGTTGTAGTGCACTCTTAAGAAAAGGTGCAATTTTTTTCAGCATATACCTACAGCTGGTATTTAGTTGGAGGAATGGCATACAGAGGACAAGGACAGAAGGTCCAGAAGGTTATGGTGCAGCCCATTGTATCCTTTTGTATTGCTGGACGACACTGCGCGGTTGAATTGGTTGCTACAATAGCTTAGCAGCTAGGCTAACATTTAGTCATTCGTAAACATTTGTAGTCACTCATGTGAGGAGAGGAGTTTTACAAGGCATGTAAGCTTTTGTGAAGACCAGTTTCACCCAGAGAAGTCGCGCGGGTATGAAATATGTTTGCAGAAAAATGTGGTTTATTGAAATCCAGTCAGAAAACTAGTGTATAGACTTAGCCGCTTTAAGCCCGGCTCTGCGGTTCCGTGTTACAGCTGAACGCAAAAGAGGCTAATTTCTGCCTTCAAACTACTCAGTATGATACCATAAGGAGGGTTTTAGGCCCACCAATCGATAGTTATTAACACCAAAATATAATATGGTGTGGGAGAGTAAGGAAGTTACGGAATACTTAACTAACGAAAGTGTCTTGACAATTATTAGTTATAAAACCGGAATTACCTTCAGCTTCTCAAATGTTTTAAAAATATAATTAGTTAATTGTTAGTGGAACTTAATAGTGTTTTCTTTTATTTGCTATGGATCCACGTTTAAATGGTCTCTTATGGGAATGCCAGCATGTTATATTAGTGCTAATATTGTGTAAGAATTAAAATGACCTAAAATAATGACCAAAAATAAATGTAACTATATTTTAATTCTTTGTTAAACAGATTTTTATTTACAAAAGGATCAGGGGAAAATAATAAAGTTTGCCCTCAAGATATGAAGACCAAAAGCCAATTTTAAGCCAGGAAGAACCCCTGACCCAAACTCTGATTCTGAATCACATTTCCGATAACTTGGACTAAATGCGAATATAACCATTAACAATATATGTGCACATTTTAACTATAAACATGTTGAACTCGAGTCTGTGTGTATGTCCTTGACTGTGGTTGTCAGAATCTCATTTTCAGGTACCTGCAAAATGTAAGTAGCTTGTAACTTTTTTGTGCTTACTTCTGATTAGTTTTGTTTTCGGGTAATTTTGAAGATAAAACTGTATTCAGTTTATTCTCCCTCTCATTCTCAGCGCTCACGGATCCAAGTTTGGTTGTATGAACAGGTGAACATGCGGATAGAAGGCTGCATTATTGTAAGTAACATATAACCTTTCTCCATGTTCTTGGTCAGTTTATCAAGCTTGATGTTCATGGGCAGTGTGCCATATTTTCCAAAAAACACGGTAATAACGACGGCCCACTAGCATGCACTACCAAAAATAGTGCTTTGTTGTGTATCTGACGGACGAAAGCTAAACCAGTTCCACACCACTGAAGTTGCAGCATTTTTACAAACCAATTCTGGTTCATCCGTTTCATTCAACAATCCGCTTTCGCCCTTCTTATTCTCCGTAGCCGCCGTGCTTTTTCCGCCATGTGCGTATGAAAACAAAGGCACTGCGCATGCGCGTTTTACCCATATTCTATCATGATATTTCATTTTCTTATCGTTGTCCAACATTATACCGGTATTACCGTGAACAGTATGATATGGCCAAGCCCTACCTGTTATCAGTGTGGATGTCCAGGTACTTGTTCTCCTCCTCCACATTAGCATTCTGTCCCAGGATAGACACAGGTGGTATAGCCACCCGTTTTCTTCTGCAGTCTGTCATCTCTGTGGTCCTATTCACAATCAGAAACAGTGGATCCCTCTCTGACAACTCCACCAAATCATCCACTAGTGCTCTGTACTCCTGCTGCCCATCACTGATGCATCCAACCACTGCAGAATTATTAGTTTTGTAGGTGGCATGACTGAAAGTCTGAGGTGTGCAAGGTGAACAGGAGTGGAGATGGCTCAGTTCCCTGTGGAGCTCCTGTATGTCATCATTTTGACACCGAGCACTGCCCAGTTTCACATACTGTTTATCATATAATCAGTGATCCATGAGATGGCCAACTGTTTACTGACATTCCCTTTAGCCTTCTCTAAGTAGCAGTGGCTGAAATGTGTTATACGCACCAAAGAAATCAAAGAAGGTGATCTTCACCATGTGCGTGTTGCTATTGAGATGGAAATAAGCTCTCACTAGGAACAAACCTTTGTCACTTGCTGTTCCCCTGTATGGCCACATTATGTCCTAGCATGGCTTAAAATGATTCAGTCTAACTTGAAATGGCCTGATCTGTGAGTAGCGTTTCCACTCAGGCTGAACTTTCTGTGAGATCAGGCATGCACAAGTTCTAGTTAGTAAGTTCTAGTTGTCTTGTGTCTCATTGCCTTAGGGTTTCGATGAGTACATGAATCTGGTTCTAGACGATGCTGAGGAAGTCCACATGAAGACTAAGAACAGAAAACCATTGGGTAAGAGCGCACCACTTTTTGTAAAGCTGTTTTATTATTTTACAATTTTAGGAAGGATGTCTGTGAAAGGTAAGAATTAAAAAAAAAAATGTGTGTCATCAAGACATTGTTGCTTCTCAGGGATTTTTGAAAACACTTGTCCTGCATATCCCAGAAAGTGCAAACCCAATTCTGAAAATGCTGGGATGCTATGTAAAGTGTAATTAAAAACAATTACAGTGATTTGAAACAAAGAAGCAAAATACAAACACAAAACACATGTAAGAATTTCAAGACAATCGTCAGTCTGCTTTGGTGCATTTTTTTGTTTCGTGACGTACTAAATGTTTTCAAATGGTGAAAGTGCAGGCCAATTCTGTAGCTGCTACGACATTAGCAGCTACATTTGTGGATGGCACAGTGAGCTGTGTTCACAGACACTGATTTCTATGACAGAATCATGTCTGATTTTAATGCAGTGCTGCCTGAGGACCTGACCATAGGTGTCAATATATATATAAGTGATTTTATTCTGTTTTTAATTTACAATTTACACAGCATCACAACTTTTTCACAGTTGGGATTGTAAGTGAAATCAACTCTTGGATTTTGAGGTGTGTGTGTGGGGGGGGGGCTGGCTGTAGGTGGTTGGTGAGAATTGCTCTGTTGTTGCATCATGCCCCTGGCTACTGATCCACTTTACACTGATGTTAGATTTCACATTGCCTTTATCCAGCGTTGATGGGGGGGCATGGTGCTTTGTCTGAAAGTGAACAGACACTTTGTGCCTCCCCTTGTCCATCATCTGGCAGTTCTGTTCAAATTTAGCTTTGATCTCTCCTTCATTCTTTTCTGTGTTGCCCAGGGAGGATCATGTTGAAAGGAGACAACATTACCTTGCTGCAGAGTGTGTCCAACTGAGGCGAGAATGGAGACATCTACAAACTTCAACTTTTGCAGAAGCAATTGGGTTTTTTTTTTTCTTCAGAGATTAAGTGTTTGTGTTTATGACATGAATATTGTAATTGTTTCTTTCTACCACATGGATCTGTTTGGAGAATAAAGTTTTTTCTTCTTCTTACAGTTCTGTTAACTTTTTAGTGTTTCAGACTATGTGTTTTGGGTTAATGGACTGTACTGTCATCTAGTGGCAGACAGAACTATTGCAGTACACGTATATAGGTCAAATGCAGTACAACGGCGCAGTTGCATTTAATAGGTCTGTCTTGTAAGTGCAGGCGTTATTGTGTGTGAAATACAGAAAATGATCATGTGCTGCCTTGTGTGCTGTACATTTCTATGCTGTACATAGTATGAAAGCAGAGCTGCTACAAAGAAAATTAGGATGGCAGAATTTGGGTACATGCCCAAATTGTAAGTGCAGACTACTTAATGAATATGTACGTTTTGTAAGTCGTGTTTAGCTTGTTTATTTTATGTTAGCATTACTAAATGCAGGGAGAGTATAAATTGAAACAATTTAAACAATGTGCTTTGTACAGTAAATGCTGTATTTACTGGTCTGATTAGCGAACGGCACAGATGCAGTATTAGATGCTGTGATTGTATCTTGAATGTTATGTTGAAAAGTTATAAAATCAGGTTATTAATTTACTGGAACCACACAAAGTTTAGCTTTTGGCCTCAGAAAATGAGCCTTAATGTAGGCAAATTGATTAACGTAATTACGTAGTGAGTCGCTACGCAACGCAACGTGTCCCTGTTGTGTTGACTGGGAAACCCCTAGCGCGGAGCTGCCAACGCCCGGCGTAAAGACACAAATAGAGGATACGGTATGGAAATTTTTTACTCTTATTACTATATATTCTTTTGGTTAATGTTTTGGTCTAACTCTTGTCACTCTACTGTATAATGTGTATTCCTAACACGGATTGTAATTAGCACTTTATCACTCTCATTCAGCAACAGCATCCGCTAAGCTTAGCACAGCTCGTTAGCTCGCAAGCTAATTTGGGAGGACAGTAGTTAGCTAGCGAAACAGGCAGGGTGTCTATCGTTAGACCGGTGTGTAAATCGACCTCCTGGAGTTACTTATAAAGCACATGCAGGTGTTTTTATTGGTGGTTTTGATGTTGTAATGATAAAATAAAACACCTCTTTGTTATTAAGATAAGATGGTGACGAACCTAAGAATTTACTAGTTGCGGTACGCGGTAAGTGGGTTAACAAACAGAATAAACGAGCATAACAAGAGTTTGGTTAAGTTATGATTTTGTAGACAGCATAGTCCCATCGTATAGATGGACAGCGTAATGTCTGGGTACTAAGGAAAAGATTCATAACACCGACCCTGTAAAAATAAGGGGACCAGTTGTAAGTTTATCGTTTTAACGGCGGGCAGGAAATTAGGCCAGACTGAGGCCGAGGATGTGGCCGAGATATATGGCTATTGCTACCAAGCTAACAGACCTTTAAGTGGTAGTTATCTCTCAAGTGTGAGGTAAAATGTTTCATAATACGATATTTACATGCTGATCCTAACAGCTTGGCACACCACTCGCGGCTACGTAGTTAAACATGTTATAAACTCAGTGTACCAACGGAAGACAAAGTATAGTTTGAGATTTCGGGTCGGTGATGTCAGATCAAAAATACACATGATTGAGATCTGTTTTTGTCAAGAATCAGAGGGGAACATTCTTCCCCCCCAACGTGCGGAAGTACGTACCATGTATCAGTGGAAATTAGAAGGAAGTTATGACCAATCCTTAAGGAAATGCCGCCAACGTAACGATCATTACCGGTTTGTGTTTAAATGTACTGATATTTGATCATGTAGATGACATAAGTGTGTGCTTTAAAATAAATCCACACTGCTCATAGGATTAGCTGACCCGAACATACAAAATCACAAATTATACAGAGTTCATTTCAGTATGGCAGCTAAATATTTGGAAACTGTTATCAGGCTCAGTTGAGCCGCTTTCACTATTACTGTCACTAATACTAATACTGCAGCCCTTAGTGCTGGCTGGCCTACAAACACAAATGTGAGGATTAAGTCTGGCGGCATTAATGCAGCTGCAGTCATCCTTTGGTGTCCATTGCTGTTGGCTTACTACATTGTTACACTTAGATTTATATTTTTTACTTTTACAAGATGAGTTGAGGTTTTCATTCAGATTGATGGGACACACAGTAAAATACTTGTTCATACACTGCTGTGTTTCATGGATGTCACGGTGTTCATTGTACAGTGAAATTGACCATTCATTCACCAACCAAAGAATTGCTGAAGAGAGTGGTGGGCTTTCTCTTAGTCAGTAATTAGTTGACTTGGTCCTATGGTCCTAAGGCACAGTTTTCCTTGAAGATGTGCGTTGGAATGTTGTCAATTAGTGTTATGCTTGATTCATCTGCGAACATCTGTAATAAAAGTGTTCTTGGTTTTCGGAGACAGAAATCTGTTTGTCAGTTGTTGATAAACCAGTGGTGTGTACTCTAAGTGGACTAGAACATGATCAGATAACGCCTGCTACTTTGTCCATGGTGTCTGCAATAGTTTGCACATATATCTACGCAGGAGTGTAATCCCAGCCAAATGGAGTGTCTTCACTTTTAGGATCAAGATGTGGCATAATGCAGTTGCTTTATATATTGATTGTTTTGGGTCAACCTTGATAACATATGTACTCTGATGAATCAGAGTTTTGCATGAAGTTTTTTGCTGAAGTTTTGCATGTCTGACTGTTTACTTGTTCAGTAAGAGTGCTTCCTGGCTCAAAGCAGACCAGGGGTGACAGTCCAGGTAATCTTGATTAGTCTGGATGCATTTAAGGCAAAGAGTCTGTTTGACCTTACTTACAAGTCTGTGCATTTTCCGGTTATTATTGTAGGGTATGTGTTTTTACAAAATGATTTAAACTTGGAAAAAATCAAAGCCAACTTAGTCTCTGTTTTTTAGTCTTGTGTCCTGGTGATTTTATTTTGGAATGCCAGACTCTTTTTGGTGGCACCAAATTTTTGTTTATACTGGGAAAACTGCTGTGTAGCATTGTGACACACATGAAATAGTTATCACAGCATTAACAAATTCACATGAACAGACAAGCATTTATAGTTCAGCATTACAATTCAGTATTTTCAGGCAACTTGCGTATGGTCAACTTTTTTGTTTTTACATGTTAAAGTTCACATTATTCACATTATTTTATAAAATCCCTCCTAAAAGAACTGCCCTGTATTGCATCACACCTGGAAAATTTCCAGCCGGAAGCGCCCATTGTTCAGTTTCCGGTAATGGTAGCTGCTCATATGATGCACTTGCGGTAATGGGTAAGCTCCATTAGCACGTACAGCTCCATTCAGTTAGATGTTTAACAGCTGTAATGTTGTTAAACGTTGTATTATAACAACGCACTGGATAGAAACATGTTGTATTTTGTGATAAGGTTTTTGTTAATAAGGGGAGATTTGACTTGCTCTCAGAAAATGGCACACATGTGGGGAAATGATTTTAGTTTAGAAATGTTCATTATTAGAAGTGGGCACCTTCATTTGATTGTGCTCTAATTGCTGGAATAAATCATTAAAGACTTACAAGGCATTTTAAACAATGACATATGCATTAGACATATGCAGTGGCATAGTGGTAGAAATCACATAAATCTGTAGCAGGCATTGCACTCATGATGACAGGGAAAAAACTTACAGGTCTAATGTAAAAGCCTTTTTTGAAAAGGAGTGGCATGTTGAAGATATTTGGGCTGTTAGTTGGGCACCTGTTTTAGCAGGTTCTGTTTCTGTGTTAAACACTGTAGCATTTGGTGCCTGCAGTTTTGTCCCTCATGCTTCTCTCAATGACATCCCCACCCCCACACTGTGCTGCAGAGCTCTGCAGTGGCTTAGCACTGACAGACTGTAACTTACGGAGTGAAATGGGGGAATAGTGTTGCTTGTGTACTACATACAGTGCGTTGTCTCTAAAATCAGGCACACACTGAACAATGTTGTCAGACCAAGAAAGTAGTGCTGTGAGATTATACGCTACTTACCAAGAAACATGGAAAGACAGACAGCTTTAGAAATAAAAACAAAAAAGAAGGGCAGATGAAGTCAAGCAAAAACTGTAGTTAAAGCTACACATAGTCATTTAGAAGTGGTTTGAGGTGGATGATGATTGTTGAAGAACCATCAAATGACTGTCAATGAATATTGAATAGTTTTTTTGGTTGAGATTCCCATCCCTACATAGAACTTGATGTTATATATCTATGATAGCCTAATATATCAGGAGGGCCCCAATCTCCTATATGCCTGTCAGTGACTCAGTTAGCATAACAGCAAAGCATCAGCCCCATCAATTAATTTTCTTTGTTGGCTTAGTCTGGTTCCTTTTCATAAATCACTTGTTGGTAAGTTTTTATTTCACTTAAAGTTACATAACAAATTGTTTCCTAGAGTCTTCCTGTCCTCATTTTTATGCGCATTGTCTGCTCCACTCTTAGTGTGTTAGTGGGTGCAAACAAAGTGAAACTGAGAGCGGAGGAAAATGCAAATTAGAATGTCCATAATGACAACAAGTGAAGAATTCACACTTAGCTGGAAGAAAAGTAGTGCAAATACATTAGCTTAATAACATATATATAATGACCCAGTGTGCATCCTGTAATATGGACGTTCTGACATGTTAATATGGGTGTTGGTTTCAACAATAAAACACGTCAGTGTAGGTAGAGCCTTGGTGGTGTTCCTACTGGCTCAGTATCACAACTGAATTTAACAGATTTCTTGTTTCTTTTATTTGTGCAATTTGAGCTTTTCCTGTGATAGCAGTCAGGAAGAACTTTGTCGGCTTTTGCATGTCATGGTTAGCTTTACTCTTGGAGTTGTGTTCACATCTACACTACATATATGTTTGATGTTTTAGTTTCTAATTTTGTATAACAAATTAAAATAAATAAAATAAGATCATGAAGTCACCATTAGTGTTTTTGAGTCTGATCTGTTTCTTGGCCCATATGGGGAAGAGAGACTGCACCAGCTGATGTTTTCCCTTTTTTCCCAAATTTCCTTTCATGTTTCCTTCCTTCATTTGTGTGAAGCAGGCCTGCGCTGTGTCCAGTTGTTAAGCTGTACTGACCCTCAGTCCATTAACTGTAAAAAGCTCATTGGAGTCTTTCCAGTTTAATTCCTGTGTAGTTAGTGGAGGTTACTGGTTTTCACTTCACTTCCCGTGGCAAGTAAATCACGATTTGTAGTCAGAGTTTAGGTAAAAAGTTCTTAACCAACATTTTGTCCTTTACAAATAATGAAAAATGCCATCTGGTACTCAGCTTAGAAAAAAATAGCTAGTCCTTGGTCCATGCATTTTTCTCCTAATATGAGCTCACCTCAAACAAAATGTTCCTATCAGAAGTCCACATGTATAATGTAGAGTAAAATAATAATGATCGAAGGTGATATTTTTAAATTTATCTGTGGTATGTCTTTGGAAGTTGTTCAGCCAAAAAGTAAATTATTAAATGTGCCTGTTTTCTTTTCCAGATCTTGAATGAGTAGCAAAGACTGTAACACACAGCTATGCAGACCATTAAGTGTGTTGTAGTTGGTGATGGTGCCGTGGGTAAAACCTGCCTGCTCATTTCTTACACCACAAACAAGTTTCCCTCTGAATATGTACCTACGGTAAGTGCGTCAATCTCTACATTAGATTTTAAATGTTTTAGTTACCACATGTTCAGCGAACCACACACACGTGAGTTTATATTTGCTTGTTGCACAATTTACAGAAGATTCAGCTGGATTTTGGAGTTTGAGTACATACAACGCTGTTTGCATGTTTCCGTTGATCCTGCAGAGGTCTTAACAGGATGTTTGCTATTGTTGACTAATTGGCCTTGACCACTAAGTACGTGATCAAAGTTGTGTTCTATATGCAGCTTTACAAACACACAAAGTGAATCAGGTCTAAGAACCTGCTTGAAGATGGTTTATTTGAAGGATGTTGAATAAGAGTAATAGACGAGCATTTTGAATATATTATTTCTCAGCTCTGTAGTGTAAATAAATGTGTCTATAAATGTATCTTTAGTTCTATTGCGTTTTGAGTGGCTGAGCTGATTTTGGTCTGTGTGTTGCAGGTGTTTGATAACTATGCTGTAACTGTAATGATCGGAGGTGAGCCCTACACTCTGGGCTTGTTTGATACAGCAGGTATGTTACATTTCACTTTCTATTATAAAGTAGGAATCATGCTTTCAGAAGCAGCTTGTCTGTCTTCACACTGCAGCCACAGGGGAGTTTTAGTAAATGTGGAGTTTGTGTGATGTTTTCTTTCAGTCAGAGACATCCTGCTCTGTCCAGTGTATGACTGTTGGCTTACGTGCCGACCAAACAATTAGAGTTAAATATAATTTGTGTGTGGCTTCTCCAGGTCAGGAAGATTACGACAGGTTACGACCTCTGAGTTATCCCCAGACAGATGTCTTCCTTGTCTGTTTCTCTGTCGTGTCCCCATCGTCCTTTGAAAATGTCAAAGAAAAGGTAAGTGTGACCTGTTCATTTTAGTTTTTTTCTGTTACTGTAAAAATGAACATGTTTTAACAGTTTGTTTCATACTGTATAATATATATACTGCATATTGTTTATTTTGTAAAAATGATGAATTATGGGTTGCTCAGATTTTACTGGCAGGTACAGTACTAATTAGCTGTTTGGTACAAAAAGTCAGAGGGAAGGGAACTTGGTTAAAAATGCAGTGCTTGTCTGAGGATGCAAATGCCTTAAAAAGGGGTTAAAATAAAGGGCTCTGTTCAAATTTCTAAAATAAACTTTACATTTTCCTATGTTTGTTTAATAAGAAAACCCCCCGGTATTCCGCACATGTGTGGTATTGTGCTGACTCTTGTATTTGTCCATTTAGTGGGTTCCCGAGATCACCCACCACTGTCCAAAGACGCCTTTCCTTCTAGTTGGGACTCAGATCGACTTGCGAGATGATCCCTCCACTATAGAGAAGCTGGCTAAGAACAAGCAAAAGCCCATTACTCCGGAGACAGCCGAGAAGCTGGCAAGAGATCTCAAGGCTGTGAAATATGTGGAGTGCTCAGCCCTCACACAGGTACTGTATATACTTGGATATAAAAGATTTACAGTCACACACACACACTCTTGGAGATGAGTATGATTGATACTTCAGTGGCAAGAACTAAGAAAGTGGAGGAAAGAGGAACATGCCTGTACCCCCACTGTCCTGTGCATGTTTGTTCTGCATGCTGGTTTGATCTTGGTAATTGATGTAACTTGTGGGTTCACTGGTGTTGCTAGTTGGAAATGATCGTTGCTACAGTAAGCAGACCTTTATTTAGGTAAACTCAGCTGCACTGGTCTTGAGCATAGTCACATGGTAGATTAGCCAACTTTGCTTAACAGTGGGGTGGATTTTAAGTAAATGCACTAAATGTTAGAGTTTAGGATTCTGGGTGAGCACGCCTAAAGCGATTAAAGCGTAGGAAAGAGTGAGTTCATGTTTTGCAAACCTTTCCAGTATATAAGCTTGTTAAAGCCTAAGGGCTTCACACCAAATCATGGACCAGCAATCGCTCCTGGGATCAGGTGATGGTGTTTGCAGTAATAGAACAGGCACAAACACATTATTGTGTCAGCATTTTGACTAAATGGCAAAGTAAAATGTTTCTAGTTTATGAAGGCAAACCTGCTGCTAGTTAGCTGTTTGTTTGTTTGTTTTTTTGCACTGTTTCTAAAGAGGACCAAAGGTAGACAGTGGGCTTCATGTCAAATTTAGGAGCGTTTGACTTCTCTGGGGTAGATTTAATGTTGTATTATTGAGTGCTTGTGTTGATTAAATCAGTCAGTGCCTTTAAAGGCTTTACCTGCTCAGTTATGTCCCGAGTTTGTTTGTGTTGGTGTTGATGAATAACTGTTAGAAACTGAAGCACAGTAAGCATGACTCAGAGGAGCAGGTGACTTGGATCTCTGATTCTGAACAATAGTGTTGATAAAGCTAGGGTGCCCCCACCTCCCTGCTCTGCTCCTTCCTTCCTCTACTCCCCCCCTATCTCACTGGCACAAAAGTTGCATAGCTGCTGATGTCATTTCCTGTTTCCTGTTGGGGATCTCAACACCCAGGTCCCCAGCTCACTTTCAGCCCCCTGTTAAACAACTTCCTTGTCTTCATTCAGTGTTGACACGGCTGCACGGCACTCCTCGTCTTTATGCTATGAAACCTTCCTCCTCACTCTGCCATGTTCCTCTTCTTCTCCTCCTCTTCTTTGCTCTCTCTCTCTGTGTTTGCTCTGCTAATTGCACTCTTGTTCTCTTCCCTCTCTTCCTGTCGTCATAGCGAGGGCTGAAGAATGTTTTTGACGAAGCTATCCTAGCTGCCCTAGAGCCGCCCGAGACGCAAAGAAAGAGGAAATGTTGTTTATTTTAAACTTTCTGTGCCACATTGCTCATGTCTTCTTCCTGTCATTGCTGTTTATCCGTTTTTCCTTCCCTTACTCCACTTCTCTCCTCCTTCCCATTTTCTCTCTCTCTCTCTCTGCATTTGCTGCTTAAAACTCTCATCTGTCTCAATCTCAGCCATCTATTAACAAATCTACCAGTTTGATACTCACACTGCTGCTCTACTCTGCATTAAGATTGCGTTTCTAATCTTTGTTCTGTGGCTTGTTAAACTAACCAAAGGCCTTTCTGCACTTAAAAATACTTGTTGCCTTTTCTAATTTGGTTTACTAGGCATTATATATTCATATTTTTCTTCTGGATTAGTGTTACCACCTACATCATTTCACGTCCTAATTCTTGGACCACTCTGTGTCTTAAACTGTTTTCACACATGAACTCTGGACAGTCAAACACAGTTGTCCTTTCTGGAATGATAAATTCTGCACACAGATACCTCCTTCATTCTAACATGGACTCAAACGCCACCACGCCTCTGAATTGAGCTCATTCTAAAAGATGAGATTAAACATTATTGTGTGTGTATTTAAGAGCCACTGAAAATTTATCGCAGTCAGTGACCACATTTTTTTAAACGTGTCACTTTCTGTAGTCTATAGTGGTGCAGACACATAATGCTAGTGTGCTGAATGTGGTAGCACCAGCAGTCTTCTTTCCTTTTTAAAACACAAATGGAAAAAGAATAGAGCAAAACTAGCTAGAAAATACAAACTGTAAGAACTCACACATCTGTGCAGTGCTGCTTACTCACTGCTGTCTGTAGACTCTTGACACAGTCTACAGACAACTTTCCACTTGCTATGTCAGAGTGCTACAGGTCATCTGTTTTACTTTGCATGTTGCTTGTTCGTAATTTCAAATCAAAGAGAAAGCAGAAATAAGCCTAACACCAATATTAAAATCATACAATAATAAAATGTGAATAAATAGCACAGCAAGAGCAGCAGCTGTGTACATTGCCAGTCATTCACACACTGTGTTGAAACAGCGGGGTCGGTAAAGCTGGTTCATTGTGACACTGTCTGAAAGGTTCGTGTGTGAAAACGTCTTGAGTTTTGCTCATTAACAAGACCTGTGTCTAACAATAGGTGGCTAGTGTCTAGAACAGGGGTGGGCAATCTCAGTCCACGAGGGCCGGTGTCCCTGCAGGTTTTAGATCTCACCTTGGGTCAGCACACCTGAATCACATGATGAGTTCGTTACCAGGCCTCTGGAGAACTTCAGGACACGTTGAGGAGCTAATTTAGCCATTTAAATCAGCTGTGTTGGTTCGAGGACACATCTAAAATCTGCAGGGACACCGTCCCTCATGGACTGAGATTGCCCACCCCTGGTCTAGAAGGATATATCCTTTGTTTGGGATGGTCCTCGGCTCTCACTGCTCTGTGCGAGTAGTAGTCGGTGTGAAGGTGGTGGCTTTACAGGCTGAGATTGAGCTTACGCTCAACAGAGCTTCCATTTCTAATGCTAAAGTATTTTTTATACTTCTACAGTTATGTTTAACTTATCAGAATCTGGAGTGTGACTGTGGTTTCTCACGCAGGGCTTTTAACTGCTCAAGTCACCTATGGGAGTGTCTGACCTCAGCAGACATTGCTATGTGCTGCTGTCATGGTACTCTCATTGATCTATTTTATAGCTAAGTCACACTTGATGATACTTGTAAGCCGTGTTTAGTGACTTATTTGGCTTTCTCTACATATAACATCAGTGTGCCATTAACTGTGGTACAGATTGTGTTGTATTAGAAGTCTATATAATAATAAAAGCTATAATTGTGTGAAATGACTTGTGAACTGAATTAATAAAGGACAACTTCACTTGCGCTCCTCTGGCTTCCGTCTTTTTTCAGTGCCGTGTCAGAAGAATTTAGTAGCTTGGTCAGCTGAGATAGGCAGCGCAGTGCAGCTCTGGTTACCTCACATGACTGAGC
This sequence comes from Oreochromis aureus, assembly GCF_013358895.1. Taxonomy (NCBI): domain Eukaryota; kingdom Metazoa; phylum Chordata; class Actinopteri; order Cichliformes; family Cichlidae; genus Oreochromis; species Oreochromis aureus. The sequence continues at coordinate 7,066,793 of NC_052946.1, read as the reverse complement.
TCATGACGCAAGCAGTTCTGCTCGGGCTAATACAAAGGTTCCCCTCTTGCGCTCGGCAAGTGCTTGGTTGTGGTCATGCGTTTGGAATCTGAACCAGTGAAGTCAAGAAAAAGGTTTTGTTTGCCGTTGTAATGTCAAGGGTTATGTCCTGTTTTTCCTCCACTTGCTTGTTTGACTTGCCTTTGATTTCAGCTGTCACAGGTCAGCTGCACTTTTCAGACATGCATGTGATTTGTGTTGTTGACACTTAATCCCTGATCTGGCTTACACAACTGAAAGCACCACAAGACATCGTTTCCTACACACAGACTTTACTTGGGAGGGTAGTCCAGGGATGCTGATGGC